>NW_023396752.1:0-62180 GCF_011125445.2 Fundulus heteroclitus
TCAACCGCACGTTTCTTCTAGGTGTGAGTAGCAGCGGCCCTGGTAATTTTGGGTCCCTATCTGCCCAGGGGGCCGAGAGAAGCCGTGCTTGCCTGTCCCTCAACCTAATAACCGGTCCAAAACAACTAACAGATTGGAAGTGTCTTTGAGAGGATAGGCTCTTCCAGGTTTGTAGCACCTTACCACAGGAGCTCATAGCAAAGTTGGGCCAGATTAAAACCCAACTCTCAATTCAGAGTTATGAGGTTCAAAGTTTCATTTTTGCTCATTTTTCCACCCCTTCCTGCCCCTGTCGCCAAGACGAAACGCTCCAGCGACACCAAACTCAAGAATCCACTCACTGTCACCCCCTGAAGACTTTGTGAAAATCAGCCCTCTGGGATGAGCCTGACCAAGATCCCAACCCGCTCAAGATTTAGGCTTCATGGAGCCCCCACCAGCCCAAAGAAAACCAGTAAAGATTCTACTTAACTTAGAGATATCAAACCGCACGGTTTCTATGGTGTGAGTAGAGCAGCCCTGGTAATTTGGGGTCCCTATCTGCCCCAGGGGCCGAGAGAAAGCCGTGCTGTGCCGTCAAAACCTAATAACCCGGCCAAAACAACTAACAGATGGAAGGTCTTTGAGAGATAGGCTCTTCCAGGTTTGTAGCACCTTACCACAGGAAGCTGCATAGCAAATTTGGGCCAGATTAAACCAAACGTCTCAGAGTTATGAGGTGTCAAAGTTTCATTTTTAGTCATTTTTCCACCCCTTCCTGCCCCTGTCATGCCAAGACGAAACGCTCCAGCGACACCAAACTCACAGAATCCACTCACTGTCACCCCCTGAATGACATTTGTGAAAATCAGCCCTCTGGGATGAGCCTGACCAAAGATCCCAACCCTAGCTCAAGGATTTAGGCTTCATGGAGCCCCACCAGGCCCAAAGAGAAACCAGTAAAGATTCTACTTAACTTAGAGATATCAAACCGCACGGTTTCTAGGGTGTGAGTAGAGCAGGCCCTGGTAATTTGGGGTCCCTATCTGCCCCAGGGCCGAGAGAAAGCCGTGCTGTGCCGTCAAACCTAATAACCGTCCAAAAACAACTAACAGATGGAAGGTCTTTGAGAGATAGGCTCTTCCAGGTTTGTAGCACCTTACCACAGGAAGCTGCATAGCAAATTTGGGCCAGATTAAACCAAACGTCTCAGAGTTATGAGGTGTCAAAGTTTCATTTTTGCTCATTTTTCCACCCCTTCCTGCCCCTGTCATGCCAAGACGAAACGCTCCAGCGACACCAAACTCACAGAATCCACTCACTGTCACCCCCTGAATGACATTTGTGAAAATCAGCCCTCTGGGATGAGCCTGACCAAAGATCCCAACCCTAGCTCAAGGATTTAGGCTTCATGGAGCCCCACCAGGCCCAAAGAGACACCAGTAAAGATTCTACTTAACTTAGAGATATCAAACCGCACGGTTTCTAGGGTGTGAGTAGAGCAGGCCCTGGTAATTTGGGGTCCCTATCTGCCCCAGGGGCCGAGAGAAAGCCGTGCTGTGCCGTCAAACCTAATAACCGGTCCAAAAACAACTAACAGATGGAAGGTCTTTGAGAGATAGGCTCTTCCAGGTTTGTAGCACCTTACCACAGGAAGCTGCATAGCAAATTTGGGCCAGATTAAACCAAACGTCTCAGAGTTATGAGGTGTCAAAGTTTCATTTTTGCTCATTTTTCCACCCCTTCCTGCCCCTGTCATGCCAAGACGAAACGCTCCAGCGACACCAAACTCACAGAATCCACTCACTGTCACCCCCTGAATGACATTTGTGAAAATCAGCCCTCTGGGATGAGCCTGACCAAAGATCCCAACCCTAGCTCAAGGATTTAGGCTTCATGGAGCCCCACCAGGCCCAAAGAGAAACCAGTAAAGATTCTACTTAACTTGGAGATATCAAACCGCACGGTTTCTAGGGTGTGAGTAGAGCAGGCCCTGGTAATTTGGGGTCCCTATCTGCCCCAGGGGCCGAGAGAAAGCCGTGCTGTGCCGTCAAACCTAATAACCGGTCCAAAACAACTAACAGATGGAAGGTCTTTGAGAGATAGGCTCTTCCAGGTTTGTAGCACCTTACCACAGGAAGCTGCATAGCAAATTTGGGCCAGATTAAACCAAACGTCTCAGAGTTATGAGGTGTCAAAGTTTCATTTTTGCTCATTTTTCCACCCCTTCCTGCCCCTGTCATGCCAAGACGAAACGCTCCAGCGACACCAAACTCACAGAATCCACTCACTGTCACCCCCTGAATGACATTTGTGAAAATCAGCCCTCTGGGATGAGCCTGACCAAAGATCCCAACCCTAGCTCAAGGATTTAGGCTTCATGGAGCCCCACCAGGCCCAAAGAGAAACCAGTAAAGATTCTACTTAACTTAGAGATATCAAACCGCACGGTTTCTAGGGTGTGAGTAGAGCAGGCCCTGGTAATTTGGGGTCCCTATCTGCCCCAGGGGCCGAGAGAAAGCCGTGCTGTGCCGTCAAACCTAATAACCGGTCCAAAAACAACTAACAGATGGAAGGTCTTTGAGAGATAGGCTCTTCCAGGTTTGTAGCACCTTACCACAGGAAGCTGCATAGCAAATTTGGGCCAGATTAAACCAAACGTCTCAGAGTTATGAGGTGTCAAAGTTTCATTTTTGCTCATTTTTCCACCCCTTCCTGCCCCTGTCATGCCAAGACGAAACGCTCCAGCGACACCAAACTCACAGAATCCACTCACTGTCACCCCCTGAATGACATTTGTGAAAATCAGCCCTCTGGGATGAGCCTGACCAAAGATCCCAACCCTAGCTCAAGGATTTAGGCTTCATGGAGCCCCACCAGGCCCAAAGAGAAACCAGTAAAGATTCTACTTAACTTAGAGATATCAAACCGCACGGTTTCTAGGGTGTGAGTAGAGCAGGCCCTGGTAATTTGGGGTCCCTATCTGCCCCAGGGGCCGAGAGAAAGCCGTGCTGTGCCGTCAAACCTAATAACCGGTCCAAAAACAACTAACAGATGGAAGGTCTTTGAGAGATAGGCTCTTCCAGGTTTGTAGCACCTTACCACAGGAAGCTGCATAGCAAATTTGGGCCAGATTAAACCAAACGTCTCAGAGTTATGAGGTGTCAAAGTTTCATTTTTGCTCATTTTTCCACCCCTTCCTGCCCCTGTCATGCCAAGACGAAACGCTCCAGCGACACCAAACTCACAGAATCCACTCACTGTCACCCCCTGAATGACATTTGTGAAAATCAGCCCTCTGGGATGAGCCTGACCAAAGATCCCAACCCTAGCTCAAGGATTTAGGCTTCATGGAGCCCCACCAGGCCCAAAGAGAAACCAGTAAAGATTCTACTTAACTTGGAGATATCAAACCGCACGGTTTCTAGGGTGTGAGTAGAGCAGGCCCTGGTAATTTGGGGTCCCTATCTGCCCCAGGGGCCGAGAGAAAGCCGTGCTGTGCCGTCAAACCTAATAACCGGTCCAAAAACAACTAACAGATGGAAGGTCTTTGAGAGATAGGCTCTTCCAGGTTTGTAGCACCTTACCACAGGAAGCTGCATAGCAAATTTGGGCCAGATTAAACCAAACGTCTCAGAGTTATGAGGTGTCAAAGTTTCATTTTTGCTCATTTTTCCACCCCTTCCTGCCCCTGTCATGCCAAGACGAAACGCTCCAGCGACACCAAACTCACAGAATCCACTCACTGTCACCCCCTGAATGACATTTGTGAAAATCAGCCCTCTGGGATGAGCCTGACCAAAGATCCCAACCCTAGCTCAAGGATTTAGGCTTCATGGAGCCCCACCAGGCCCAAAGAGAAACCAGTAAAGATTCTACTTAACTTAGAGATATCAAACCGCACGGTTTCTAGGGTGTGAGTAGAGCAGGCCCTGGTAATTTGGGGTCCCTATCTGCCCCAGGGGCCGAGAGAAAGCCGTGCTGTGCCTGTGCCGTCAAACCTAATAACCGGTCCAAAAACAACTAACAGATGGAAGGTCTTTGAGAGATAGGCTCTTCCAGGTTTGTAGCACCTTACCACAGGAAGCTGCATAGCAAATTTGGGCCAGATTAAACCAAACGTCTCAGAGTTATGAGGTGTCAAAGTTTCATTTTTGCTCATTTTTCCACCCCTTCCTGCCCCTGTCATGCCAAGACGAAACGCTCCAGCGACACCAAACTCACAGAATCCACTCACTGTCACCCCCCTGAATGACATTTGTGAAAATCAGCCCTCTGGGATGAGCCTGACCAAAGATCCCAACCCTAGCTCAAGGATTTAGGCTTCATGGAGCCCCACCAGGCCCAAAGAGAAACCAGTAAAGATTCTACTTAACTTGGAGCTATCAAACCGCACGGTTTCTAGGGTGTGAGTAGAGCAGGCCCTGGTAATTTGGGGTCCCTATCTGCCCCAGGGGCCGAGAGAAAGCCGTGCTGTGCCTGTGCCGTCAAACCTAATAACCGGTCCAAAAACAACTAACAGATGGAAGGTCTTTGAGAGATAGGCTCTTCCAGGTTTGTAGCACCTTACCACAGGAAGCTGCATAGCAAATTTGGGCCAGATTAAACCAAACGTCTCAGAGTTATGAGGTGTCAAAGTTTCATTTTTGCTCATTTTTCCACCCCTTCCTGCCCCTGTCATGCCAAGACGAAACGCTCCAGCGACACCAAACTCACAGAATCCACTCACTGTCACCCCCTGAATGACATTTGTGAAAATCAGCCCTCTGGGATGAGCCTGACCAAAGATCCCAACCCTAGCTCAAGGATTTAGGCTTCATGGAGCCCCACCAGGCCCAAAGAGAAACCAGTAAAGATTCTACTTAACTTAGAGATATCAAACCGCACGGTTTCTAGGGTGTGAGTAGAGCAGGCCCCTGGTAATTTGGGGTCCCTATCTGCCCCAGGGGCCGAGAGAAAGCCGTGCTGTGCCGTCAAACCTAATAACCGGTCCAAAAACAACTAACAGATGGAAGGTCTTTGAGAGATAGGCTCTTCCAGGTTTGTAGCGCCCTTACCACAGGAAGCTGCATAGCAAATTTGGGCCAGATTAAACCAAACGTCTCAGAGTTATGAGGTGTCAAAGTTTCATTTTTGCTCATTTTTCCACCCCTTCCTGCCCCTGTCATGCCAAGACGAAACGCTCCAGCGACACCAAACTCACAGAATCCACTCACTGTCACCCCCCTGAATGACATTTGTGAAAATCAGCCCTCTGGGATGAGCCTGACCAAAGATCCCAACCCTAGCTCAAGGATTTAGGCTTCATGGAGCCCCACCAGGCGCAAAGAGAAACCAGTAAAGATTCTACTTAACTTAGAGATATCAAACCGCACGGTTTCTAGGGTGTGAGTAGAGCAGGCCCTGGTAATTTGGGGTCCATATCTGCCCCAGGGGCCGAGAGAAAGCCGTGCTGTGCCGTCAACCCTAATAACCAGTCATGAAACGAAGTGCAATTCGAGGTCCTCCTCGTCCTATAAATGTTTTGCTAAAGCAAGCTCAGTGCTGTTTGAAAGGGCACGATTACTTGATGTAAATGAGCGTGCCCATGTCTACCTAAACCACTTCTATGCCCGAGTTACCATAAAAGCTGTCTGAGGCCTAAAGCGTGAAGAGGCAAAAAGTGGAGGGAGAGGAACACTTTTTAACACTTTGTATTGGGACTTTAAACTAAAAAAAACTGCAATTCTTTTTGGCTGTCGTTTTTGGAAGCAAGGTATTTTTCATACTGTGACCGGACAATTTGCACGTGTTGCACATTAAAAACAGAACGCCATCACCATCAAATGCCTGCAATGCTGCTATATAAAAGTCAAAGATGAACGTGTCTTAGAGAGATAGGCTTTTCCAGGTTTGTAACATCTTACCACAGGAAGCTGCATAGCAAATTTGGGCCAGATTAAACCAAACGTCTCAGAGTTATGAGGTGTCAAAGTTTCATTTTTGCTCATTTTTCCACCCCTTCCTGCCCCTGTCATGCCAAGACGAAACGCTCCAGCGACACCAAACTCACAGAATCCACTCACTGTCACCCCCTGAATGACATTTGTAAAAATCAGCCCTCTGGGATGAGCCTGACCAAAGATCCCAACCCTAGCTCAAGGATTTAGGCTTCATGGAGCCCCACCAGGCCCAAAGAGAAACCAGTAAAGATTCTACTTAACTTGGAGCTATCAAACCGCACGGTTTCTAGGGTGTGAGTAGAGCAGGCCCTGGTAATTTGGGGTCCCTATCTGCCCCAGGGGCCGAGAGAAAGCCGTGCTGTGCCTGTGCCGTCAAACCTAATAACCGGTCCAAAAACAACTAACAGATGGAAGGTCTTTGAGAGATAGGCTCTTCCAGGTTTGTAGCACCTTACCACAGGAAGCTGCATAGCAAATTTGGGCCAGATTAAACCAAACGTCTCAGAGTTATGAGGTGTCAAAGTTTCATTTTTGCTCATTTTTCCACCCCTTCCTGCCCCTGTCATGCCAAGACGAAACGCTCCAGCGACACCAAACTCACAGAATCCACTCACTGTCACCCCCTGAATGACATTTGTGAAAATCAGCCCTCTGGGATGAGCCTGACCAAAGATCCCAACCCTAGCTCAAGGATTTAGGCTTCATGGAGCCCCACCAGGCCCAAAGAGAAACCAGTAAAGATTCTACTTAACTTAGAGATATCAAACCGCACGGTTTCTAGGGTGTGAGTAGAGCAGGCCCTGGTAATTTGGGGTCCCTATCTGCCCCAGGGGCCGAGAGAAAGCCGTGCTGTGCCGTCAAACCTAATAACCGGTCCAAAAACAACTAACAGATGGAAGGTCTTTGAGAGATAGGCTCTTCCAGGTTTGTAGCACCTTACCACAGGAAGCTGCATAGCAAATTTGGGCCAGATTAAACCAAACGTCTCAGAGTTATGAGGTGTCAAAGTTTCATTTTTAGTAATTTTTCCACCCCTTCCTGCCCCTGTCATGCCAAGACGAAACGCTCCAGCGACACCAAACTCACAGAATCCACTCACTGTCACCCCCTGAATGACATTTGTGAAAATCAGCCCTCTGGGATGAGCCTGACCAAAGATCCCAACCCTAGCTCAAGGATTTAGGCTTCATGGAGCCCCACCAGGCCCAAAGAGAAACCAGTAAAGATTCTACTTAACTTAGAGATATCAAACCGCACGGTTTCTAGGGTGTGAGTAGAGCAGGCCCTGGTAATTTGGGGTCCCTATCTGCCCCAGGGGCCGAGAGAAAGCCGTGCTGTGCCGTCAAACCTAATAACCGGTCCAAAAACAACTAACAGATGGAAGGTCTTTGAGAGATAGGCTCTTCCAGGTTTGTAGCGCCTTACCACAGGAAGCTGCATAGCAAATTTGGGCCAGATTAAACCAAACGTCTCAGAGTTATGAGGTGTCAAAGTTTCATTTTTAGTAATTTTTCCACCCCTTCCTGCCCCTGTCATGCCAAGACGAAACGCTCCAGCGACACCAAACTCACAGAATCCACTCACTGTCACCCCCTGAATGACATTTGTGAAAATCAGCCCTCTGGGATGAGCCTGACCAAAGATCCCAACCCTAGCTCAAGGATTTAGGCTTCATGGAGCCCCACCAGGCCCAAAGAGAAACCAGTAAAGATTCTACTTAACTTAGAGATATCAAACCGCACGGTTTCTAGGGTGTGAGTAGAGCAGGCCCTGGTAATTTGGGGTCCCTATCTGCCCCAGGGGCCGAGAGAAAGCCGTGCTGTGCCGTCAAACCTAATAACCGGTCCAAAAACAACTAACAGATGGAAGGTCTTTGAGAGATAGGCTCTTCCAGGTTTGTAGCGCCTTACCACAGGAAGCTGCATAGCAAATTTGGGCCAGATTAAACCAAACGTCTCAGAGTTATGAGGTGTCAAAGTTTCATTTTTGCTCATTTTTCCACCCCTTCCTGCCCCTGTCATGCCAAGACGAAACGCTCCAGCGACACCAAACTCACAGAATCCACTCACTGTCACCCCCTGAATGACATTTGTGAAAATCAGCCCTCTGGGATGAGCCTGACCAAAGATCCCAACCCTAGCTCAAGGATTTAGGCTTCATGGAGCCCCACCAGGCGCAAAGAGAAACCAGTAAAGATTCTACTTAACTTAGAGATATCAAACCGCACGGTTTCTAGGGTGTGAGTAGAGCAGGCCCTGGTAATTTGGGGTCCATATCTGCCCCAGGGGCCGAGAGAAAGCCGTGCTGTGCCGTCAACCCTAATAACCAGTCATGAACGAAGTGCAATTCGAGGTCCTCCTCGTCCTATAAATGTTTTGCTAAAGCAAGCTCAGTGCTGTTTGAAAGGGCACGATTACTTGATGTAAATGAGCGTGCCCATGTCTACCTAAACCACTTCTATGCCCGAGTTACCATAAAAGCTGTCTGAGGCCTAAAGCGTGAAGAGGCAAAAAGTGGAGGGAGAGGAACACTTTTTAACACTTTGTATTGGGACTTTAAACTAAAAAAAACTGCAATTCTTTTTGGCTGTCGTTTTTGGAAGCAAGGTATTTTTCATACTGTGACCGGACAATTTGCACGTGTTGCACATTAAAAACAGAACGCCATCACCATCAAATGCCTGCAATGCTGCTATATAAAAGTCAAAGATGAACGTGTCTTAGAGAGATAGGCTTTTCCAGGTTTGTAACATCTTACCACAGGAAGCTGCATAGCAAATTTGGGCCAGATTAAACCAAACGTCTCAGAGTTATGAGGTGTCAAAATTAAATTTTTGTCATTTTTCAGCCCCTTCCTCCCCCTGCCATGCCAAAACGAAACGCTCCAGCAACACCAAACTCACAGAATCCACTCATTTTAACCCCCTGAACGACATTTGTGAAAATCAGCCCTCTGGGAAGAGCACGACCAAAGATTCTTACCCTAGCTCAAAGAGGTAAGCTTCACGGAGCCCCACCAGGCACAAAGAGACACCATTAAAGATTCTACTCACTTGACGACTAGCGTTCAAGTGAGCAAGCGGCATTTTCTTCATTTCAAAACCGTTTCCTCGTAAGATAAAACTGTATACAAAGTTCACATTTTGTAACGTACACGGTTTTTTTATGTGTTGTCAATGTTTAATTGTGTTTAATTTATTTTATTATTGCTGTTTCTTGCAGCTGAAGTTGAATAGGACTAGCTAACCAGCTAGCTTGCCATCAAACAGCATGGACGAGTTAAATAATGTGGCTGTGTCTACGTTAAGAGGTAACAAATACTAATTATTTTTAAATTAAAAAGGGTAAAATGTTACTCATTAACTTGTTCCCTGTGGAGAAATACTTAAATTTAACACTACTAAGACTAATGTAACAATTCATGTATTATAAATTAGCACATGTGGAAAATATGCTTTTGATGTGAACAGATAAGGGTTTTCTCTTTTGACAACATTTTGTTTTATGAAATGCTATTAAGTTGAATATTATTGTTATCATAACTGACTAAAATCATAAATGAAACCTATGTTTTATATTTTTAAGTTAACTGATTCTCTGCTCATATCAATGTTTACTCCAAAATTTACTTAATGCTGAATAACAATGGTTTCACTTCAGTTGCTGGTGAAAGGTCTATAATAGTATGCCCCCTTGTGTACAGAATGTACAGCAAGTATGAAGCATCCAAAATGTTTTCTTTACATGCATTAGTCATACTTTTCTTAATGTACCTAAACAATCTTGGCGGTTTTTCAAAAACATTGTTTATGTGCATTCAATATGCAATGCATATTGCTGTTATCAATTGATTTTCTACTGATCACATAAACAATTAACTTCTCCCATTCAAAGTAACAGTAGCTGATATATTGTTTGGACTTTTTGCTGCTCTTAGCCTTCCCATCTCGGTCTCTGCCCTCCTATTTTACTGTAGTCAATTAAGATAAATTGGTCTTTGAACAATAACAAAATATTTTCAGATGTACATTCGATAAATTAATTGTTAAATAAGGAAATACCCGGTGAGTGTTGCACTAAGAGAAGGTTGCAAGTACCCGGCTCAATCCCCATAGCCTGCACTCTGGGTTCCTGAGCAAGCCCGGGCGCTGCACATGGCAGCCCACTGCTCCCCAAGGGTGATGGGTTAAAAGCAGAGAACAAATTTTGTTGGAATGTATGTTGCAATGAAAATAAAGACAATATTATTATTATAATTATAAATAAATTTTGGTTGAATTTATTTACTGGAAAACCTATTATTAAATTATGTATTCAAAAACAAAGAATGTGATTAGTCCAGGCTGAAAACTACTCATTTGCAAGGATTAAAAAATATTTAAATATCTTTGTCTCATCTTGAGAATCACATATTTTGTCTGATATTGTGAGCTAAGTGTATCATCATACTGCTTATGGCTGTCTTGTCACTTATCCAATTCTTTGTTGAAAACCTTTGACCTCATTTGACCTTGTGCATATTGTACAGCTGTTTTGACTGACTAATCTTTTCTATTAAAGCTGAACAGGCTCTTGAGATCCTTCGTGTCCTGCCATCACTGTTTCCATCCACGTCTGCTCTTCCAAAAAGGGTACATGAGGCAGTTGAGGCTCTGGTGCACATCCTCGAGGTGAGCTGTGTGAATTGTTCTAGAATGTTTTAGAGTATTAGAAGGCTTATAACTACAGAGCTCACTATATATTTCCTAATCACACATTTGTTTTATCCCTGAAGACACCCAAAAAGTTGCTTTTTAAATAAATTTTTTTCTACTTCCATGTTTATGGTGCTTTTGTGTCTCAATTTACCTTTTTTATTATTTAGTGGTGTTAGTTATCCCATTAAGAAAACACCAATGCAAACTAGTGGGGCTGGGCAATATGGACCAAAAATATCTTGTTATTCTTTACACACATTGCCTGCTGGTGGTGGTCAGAGTGCCCAGTGGCGCTAGTGCATGGTAGCCTTGCTTCTGTCAGTCTGCCCCAGGGCAGCTGTAGCGACTAATAGCTCACCACTGTCAGGGTGTGAATTTGTGTGTGAATAGGTGAATAACTAAACTGTAGTGTAAAGCACTTTGGAGGTCGCCACACTGGTTAAAAGCGTATCCAAGTACAAGCCATTTACCATTTGCCATCTATATATTGCCCAGCCCTGGAGACTAGCCTTAGTCTTGTTTTTTTCTTTGTTGGCATTGGAACAATAATAGTATTTAGGATCACTAATATATTAATTTAACTTTTTTTTATTATCTCACTGGTTAAGGTTGTGAAATAAAGTGATTCTTAAATACATGTATCTTACTGACAGAAGGATATCTGGCATTTTTTAAAGGAAAAAGAGGATCCTGACACGTACTTAAAGAAGCGCCCTCTCTCCTGTCCAGTCCTGATTGTGTGTTCATCCAACTGCCTGCTTGCGGTAGGAGATGTGCCAGTAACAACATTTCCCAAAGACAAGCTTGATGAGGGTGCTTTATACCTTATGGCCTACTATTATACACTGCATCTTAACTACCCAAGATGTGTGGTTACTCTACTCTCAGTCATACAGACAGAGGTCCTTTTGGACAAAATCCATGACAGAGATCTCACATCATCCTATAAGAACAGCATGGCTGAATGGAAGGCTTTTCGTGGCCAGTAAGGTTAAAGGTCATGTATGTTATGTTATAGTGTTCTCCATCCCCATGACCTGAAAAGACTGTTTGATACTTGTTTGAATTTGAGCAAGGTTTGCATTGTGGACACATTAGCCAATGTTATAACTGTAGCCACTTCACTGGCATTTTTCTGTTTTAAATAATGCAGTGATTTGAAAAAAGTTATGACTGCTTAACTCAGAGGCTTCTGAACACCTTGTGTTTTTTTTTAGTTAAGAATTTTTTTATAGTTAAAAATTTATATTTTGTTAAAGGTGTCTAAAATATAAGTAAACTGACTAACCGGTTGTAAAAGGCAGTATCAGTATTTGTTCTTACACTGAATACTGAATGAAATGTCAGTGTGACAAAATAAATGTGTTCAAGTAAAAGAATAACTTTTGTTTTTGTCTTATATCAAATATTGCAATGTGATGCTTAAATATTTTTGTTAATTAAAAACTGGTTGTAGGAGGTATACTGCTGTGAAAACACTTGTGCAAGCATTGCACACTAAAACTAGTTATAATTTTCTAGATATAATCGTATTTGACCTTAATTTGAGCAGGTTAAGGCAGTTAGCATTTCAATTTAGAAAAAAGATACATTGTCTTATTTCAAATGAATATTAATAATTTTAATAGAAAAACTACTAATTTTATTGGCAAATAATCTAACTTACCTGCTCAAATTCAGGGCAAATACACTCAGTTCAAGAAAATATTACTTGTATTTAGATTACTTTTGCAGTCTGCTAGTCAGAGAAGCTTAATTTGAGATTCTTTTGTTTTAAAACAAAAATGTTCTAATCTTGTTTTAGGTGGGTTTTATACCTGAATCTAGATTATTGCCACAATTGTGTAACTAAGAATGAGTTGTACACATCTTAAAACAAGATGACATGTAAGGTAAAAATGTGCTACATTTGAGGAGAAGGACACTACTTTTAAGCATCTCAAGCTTATTACAAGATCTAAAATTTCTTAATTGTAGTACAATTTAAGTCAAAATTAGTTTTTCTGGCTAGTTTCAAGATTTACTTTATCATGTAAAATTTCTTATTTCTAGAAATCTTGTCAAGCTAAATTATACTTGTTCCATTGGCAGATTTTTTTGCTTATTTCAAGCCAAAAATGATCAATTTTAATTTTTTTTTACTTGTTTTTGGAGTGCCATTTTTTCCAGTGTATATAAAAGTCAAAGATGAACGGTCTTAGAGAGATAGGCTTTTCCAGGTTTGTAACATCTTACCACAGGAAGCTGCATAGCAAATTTGGACCAGATTAAACCAAACGTCTCAGAGTTATGAGGTGTCAAAATTTAATTTTTGTCATTTTTCAGCCCCTTCCTCCCCCTGCCATGCCAAGATGAAACGCTCCAGTGACACCAAACTCACAGAATCCTGTCATTTTCACCCCCTGAACGACATTTGTGAAAATCAGCCCTCTGGGAAGAGCACGACCAAAGATCCTTACCCTAGCTCAAAGAGGTAAGCTTCACGGAGCCCCACCAGGCACAAAGAGACACCAGTAAAGATTCTACTTAACTTAGAGATACCAAACCAAACGGTCTCTAGGCTGTGAGTAGAGCAAGCCCTGGTAATTTGGGGTCCCTATCTGCCCCAGGGGCCGAGAGAAAGCCGTGCTGTGCCGTCAAACCTAATAACCGGTCCAGAAACGAAGTGCGATTCGAGGTCCTCCTCATCCTATAAATGTTTTGCTAAAGCAAGCTCAGTGCTGTTTGAAAGGGCACGATTACTTGATGTAAATGAGCGTGCCCATGTCTACCTAAACCACTTCTATGCCCGAGTTACCATAAAAGCTGTCTGAGGCCTAAAGCGTGAAGGGGCACAAAGTGGAGGGAGAGGAACTCTTTTTAACACTTTGTATTGGGACTTTAAACTTAAAAAACTGCAAATCTTTTTGGCTGTCGTTTTTGGAAGCAAGGTATTTTTCATACTTTAACCGGACAATTCGCACGTGTTGCTCATTAAAAACAGAACGCCATCACCATCAAATGCCTGCAATGCTGCTATATAAAAGTCAAAGATGAACGGTCTTAGAGAGATAGGCTTTTCCAGGTTTGTAACATCTTACCACAGGAAGCTGCATAGCAAATTTGGGCCAGATTAAACCAAACGTCTCAGAGTTATGAGGTGTCAAAATTAAATTTTTGTAATTTTTCAGCCCCTTCCTCCCCCTGCCATGCCAAGATGAAACGCTCCAGCGACACCAAACTCACAGAATCCACTCATTTTAACCCCCTGAACGACATTTGTGAAAATCAGCCCTCTGGGAAGAGCACGACCAAAGATCCTTACCCTAGCTCAAAGAGGTAGGCTTCACGGAGCCCCACCAGACACAAAGAGACACCAGTAAAGATTCTACTTAACTTAGAGATACCAAACCAAACGGTTTCTAGGGTGTGAGTAGAGCAAGCCCTGGTAATTTGGGGTCCCTATCTGGCCAAGGGGCCGAGAGAAAGCCGTGCTGTGCCGTCAACCCTAATAACCAGTCATGAAACGAAGTGCGATTCGAGATCCTCCTCGTCCTATAAATGTTTTGCTAAAGCAAGCTCAGTGCTGTTTGAAAGGGCACGATTACTTGATGTAAATGAGCGTGCCCATGTCTACCTAAACCACTTCTATGCCCGAGTTACCATAAAAGCTGTCTGAGGCCTAAAGCGTGAATGGGCACAAAGTGGAGGGAGAGGAACACTTTTTAACACTTTGTATTGTGGACTTTAAACTGAAAAAAACTGCAAATCTTTTACATTTTTCATACTTTAACTAGAACATGGGGACAGGTAAAAGTGAAATACAAGAATATTCTACAAAATGGTAGCCTTTAATTATTATACTTTATTTTAAAAAGGCACTTGTTATGTCAAGAGATCCAAATTTCGTTCCTTAGACACTGGAAGTAAAGAACATGTGCAAACTGGGAATTTTAACAAAACAAATCTTTATCCATAAAAAATGAAAAATTTCCTTTTCCAAGTCATCCACAGTTTAGACAGTAAAACTGTATTGCTCCATGTCTAGATATTCCATCCATAGTTTTTTCTAATTCAATATACGGCTCGACAGGAAGCAAGCCTTTCAAAGTAAAACTAAACTTCACAATAAAATGGACCGAACAAATCTTCTTACTGAATACGATAAAAATAAAAAGCAAAGCATCATACAAATAACTTAAATATTTTAGATTTTTGGCTCCAACACCACTTTTTCCTCTTTAAAAGCCACTGTCAAATGATGTGTTTGTCTGTTTATAACAGCCACCAAGAAAATCTCTCTACAATTACACTGTCGCGCTGCGCTAAAGGATCCTTTCTATTGCGCAATACGCAAATAATTCGAAAAACTCTGCAAATTATTCTTGCACCTTCCGCAACAGGCTGCAGTCGTAAAAATAGACATGGCTACGACAGACTTCCCTATCTCCTCCGCTTATAAAGCTGCAATCTAATCCTGTTTAAATGAAATAAGCCTGCTCTCGAGCAGGTTTAAGCTTGCGCACATGTTGCTATGACAACAAGTGCAGGATGTCTTTCGAAGAACCAAACGATCCAAGATCATGCCAAATCGTCAACAATGAAATCCTGCTAACTGTGTTAGCGACGTATGAAGAACAGGCCCCTGGTTGTGGCGCGCCTGAGTCGGTGAGGCACCTGGTCTAAGAGTGCAGTGCTGCCGTAGACCAGTGGGCAAAGCCTGGCTCCTTACAATTCCCGTACTTAGCAGTAAGGGAGGTTGAGTTCTTAATGGGGTGAGCTGCAACACACAAGCAGCAAAGAAAGATGTTGCCAATTAGCTCACCTTTGCAGACGCCATATAGACCTCCTGAAACTTGCTGCTGAGGAAGCACAAGCAGATTCCCCCCGTGGCTGTGATCCAGATGGCAGAAGCAAAGCCTGCCAAAGCTGCAGGCTGCTGGCAGCAAAGAGAGGACACAGCCACAAAGAAGCATCGCCTCTGTGCCCATTCGGACGAAGGAGCCAGAGCCACACAGGAAAAGGTCAAAGCAGCGACGGTCTGGCTCTCCGGGTGTGGCAGGTGGGAAGGAGCATCAGGGTGGGGATCCCCTCTGAGCATCAAGACTCTTTAGAAGAATGGGGTGGCTATTTTGTTGAGGATTCACCTCGCTCCTTTATAAATTTTAAACATCCAGTGTCACTTTGAAAATTTTCTATTAAAACATCTTGATTATTTTACATGATCTGAGGTAGACATTTTGACCAAAATGTGGGAAAAGCTTTGGTCCCAGCTCCTCCCTTCTATATCCCCCAGCATGCCAGTCAACAAGCCATGCTTTTAAAGAATTTTTTTTTGTAATTGAGTTGTGAGTTAGCAGTAGTCCTGTTTTCTGCTCTTTGAGTTCTAGCATTTGAATTGGCAGGGAGGTGGCCCAGATGTGATCATCAGCTCTCATCAAGGTCTGAGGCTTCTTCATTTTGTTTATTTCGGTCAAGGCTCTTAACTCTTTTTTTATTGTTTCTTTGAAATTAACTTCAACCACTGCTATTAGTCAGAATTTAAATCTTCTCTGTCTTGTGACACTCGTTAAAGTATGGAACAAAACAGATTCATTAAAAAAACTAAATCCAGCCTTAACCTTACAATTACCTTCCTGCCTGAGGTCATTGAAAAAAACAAAAAACTCATACTTATGATTCCAAAAAATGCAGCTGTGGTGGACTGGTGACCTAACCAGCGTGTAAGCTAACCCTTCACCTGTTGACTGCTGGATATTGACCCCTGCTCATGAAATTCTCTTAGACTGGAGGATTCTTTTAAGTAGCTCCCCTATTCAGGGATCAGTACAGCAAGCCAGTACAAGTTTCATTTAGACTTGACATATCTTACGCCATATGCCTTTCCTGCCACAAGTGGTTTTCAAACCCAAGTCTGACACATTTTCAGAATCACCAAAATGTTCCTCTGGAGACCCTTATGGTACAAGTCCTCCCCTATAATTCATAGTCAATCACCTCCAAGTGCACCCATCCAACCTTCTAATAACACACAACTCCAACTTGGAAAAGATGAAATGAGAAAATCACCAACTCCACCAAACAGCAATCTTGTGCCGCCCTCACCCTCTGTGGATATCATCGCCTCATCTTCATCAGTAAGGAATCTTCACCACTCCTGTTACAACACATTGTCATATCATTCCAGATTCAGATACCAATATTGTTACCTCTCCTACAGGATACTGATAAGAATCATTCACTCCACCAATCTCCTGCCAACGTCATTCTCTAAGGATATCCTCTCCTCCTCTGCACTAGTAAGAAACCATCACGCCTTCTTGTACACCACATTCTCAACCCATTTCAGTTTCAGATACTAACCAACCTATGTCTTACCTCAAATAGGACCGGGTTTCCTGAGGAAGACTTCAGATTGTTCTGCTCACACAAGTGGTGATAACACACTACTCTTCTGTGTATAATATATTTCTTGAATTCTTACATTTTGTGTTGCTGTCCCTCCCTTAGAGAAATCTGTTTTCTTTGTCGATGCTCAGACATTGGATTCCAACGTATTGTTATTCATTCCCTGTGTCTTTTTTCAGAACTCTCCTTAAGAACCTCTACACCGCTCCTCTGTCTGCTCTCCTGGCACAAGTGCTCCTAGATAACTCATCGTTCTCTCACCTGCCAGTCCACTCTCCAACCTTTTGCCGATCCAAAACTTCCACTAGGAAAAGAAGGACCAAAGGAGACAATCATTAACTTCACTAATCTCCTGACCAGCCTTAGCCTCAGTGGATATCCTCACTTCCTCTTCACCAGTACAACACTGTCTCCCCTCCTACAACCTGTTCTCAACCCATTTCAGTTTCAGACACTAACCCATCATATTAATCCTTTTCACAGACTCATGCCAGAGGGTTTGCATAAATTGTACATGTACGTATATTATTACGAAACGAACGTTTACGTCTTGACTTAAATATATATCCTAATTTTTCATTTGTATAATTATTTAAGTAGAACAATGACTAGTGCAAAATTAAGTTGTATTTACCGGAGATGAAGTGTAGACTGCAAATTCTGTCGTGGTAAGATGGCTGCCACAGTCGATTGGCATCCTTTTCATTGAAATTATCCATTTCTTCTTCTTCTTCTTCGGTAAACGAAAGAAACGTACATCCGACGATTTGGAATGCCTCTGTGTGCAACCGGCAGCACAACAAGTCGTAGGCATTGTTTATATTCCAAAAATAAACTAAAAGTACGCTCTAATTCACCCGTTTTGTCACGCTGGTAAGCGAAAACAGTACTGTTTAGCCGACCACCGTTACCCGGATGTAGCGCGGATGTAGCTCGTGACGTCACGCGTGAAGTGCACCTATCACTGTGCAGCTAGGGCTACTACTCCAGGAGCCCCAAACCCAGCGCCATAGAGATGGAAAGAGTTGCGACCATAGACATCATATACGTAGACGCCCCATTGTACGCTGCCGGCCGCTGGGCCGACGTGCCTACAGGGCGGCCATCTTGGGTCAGACCACAGATCAGACATCTGCTGTCAAAATGAATAGGAGGCAGCTCAGATCTCATTTTAATCATATGTTCACAATGCTCGTGACCTTTCAGACAGATTACATATATTTATTTAGAACCAAAACTATTTAAATTGAAGTCAAACTGGATGAAAAATGTACATGCACTTACATATTTTGCAGTTATATATTAATCTAATATACACACAATTTATACACACATAAATCTCTCTCTTTTTCTTCCAATATATATATATATATACTGTATGTATAGGCTATATACACAGACACTGATCTACAGACAACAGCACTGATCTACATAGGAGCAAAACTATATACAGACAAGTAAGAGCAGAGGTGCTCATAACAGCATTTAAAAATTATATATTACAAACCACAATCTGGTGGGAAAAAAATCAACAAAAAACCTAACGCATCTAAGAATCAAATACATTACAAAATCATAGCAAAAACTGTATAATATCCACCACCACAAATCATGTCTATCCAGTAATTTAGGACCATTTTGTTTGTTTTTGGTGTTTAATGTACTTTTTTCTACTTCCATCCCTGCTACCCATTAGCACATATTGTGTTTATGCCGGAAAAACTGTGACTGTAAAGCATGGGGATTATCTATCATAAAATCTTACTTATGGAAGGTAATTCCCCATGATCTGGTTTCTAGTATCCTTTTATTTGCGCGCCCATAAGCGGAGTAAAAGTCGGGCTTCCTGGGACGTAGCTCTGGAAGTTTGCTTACTTTCAATACAAAATTTAAATTATATATTAAAGGCATACTATGCAACATTTTTCAGTTAACTAATGTGTTCCATACCGTTTTGGATGATTAAATGAGTCATTTCAGGTCGAACAAAAGTTTTCTCGGCCGCACTGGGGGTCTGTGGGGGAAATACCGCACTTGCAATTGCAAGAGCTCACGGCCCGCACACAGAGAAGTCTCGCTTTACGGCGAGAACTCCATGTATTTTTGCCCTGCCATTCACTATATGCACGCGCGAAAGCAACAACAAAGAACCGCGTGTTAACGTCAAATAAACATGCAAGCATATCGAGTTTTATTATTATTATTATATATATATATATATATATATATATATATATATATATATTTTTTTTTTTTTTTTTTTTTATGTTGGCGAGAAGCTACCGCGGCGGCCGCGGCGAGGCGGCTGTGCCTTGGCGAGGCGGCGGCGGTAGCGTCTCGCCAACATAAAAAAAAATAAATAAATAATAATAATAATAATAATAATAATAAAACTGGCGAGGCGGCCGCGGCCACGGCCGCTGCTTGGCGAGGCGGCCGCTGCGGGAAGCTGAACATCAAGCTGCGGGAAGCTTGATGTTCATACCTTCACTGTGTTAGTCATTGTTTGTACTGCCGTTTTTTCCACTTTTCGTTGCGTTCGCCTGTCTGCTAAGCTCAACAACCGCGTCTGGCTTCACGGAGAAACCAGAACAGCTGAGCATCTTTACGACAGTGCACTTTTACTTTCGCCCTCTGGGGGGAGCCTCGCTGGAAAATCAACCCCGGTTGCATAGTATACCTTTAAGTTAGACAATAATTTAATTCAATCAATTGGTCCCATGTAGCCCCTAAAGGGGTGACGTTTTCAGTCAGTTGATTTATCTGGAAATCGGGTGAGAATTCACCGGATTCAGAGTGTCTGAAAACATAAAGTACATTTTTCTGAATTGACTTGTATTCTCTCTGAGCGCAGCTAGGTCTGACCTAAGATGGCCGCTCTGTCGGCACGCCTCTCACCCGAGGACGCGGCGTCTACGTATTCATGTCTGTGGTTGCGACACTCTTTGATGTCACCGCCAGGGCAGTCACGTGGTTCGTGTAGACCGCTATAGTTCCAAAACATACGCTGGCTGTCATGTTCTTCTATGGGACAGACAGCTGCGATTGCGTTATTTAACTGTAAATATATATATAAAACATACACCCTACTACTTTTTCAGCTGTTATTGCATGATTACATATTTGTTAATGTCATTTTTCCATTTTGAGAGGTAGGGTGATAACAAAAAGCTGTATATTACTTAGATACGTTTTACATTTTTTGGGGGGGGGGAAGCTTATGTTCATGTTCGTATGGACAGGAGAACAGGCTAGAATGGCTCTAACTTAACTTTTCTTTTCCATATCATTCATGTGAAGACAGGTGTCTCATGATTTTCATTTTTTGGCGACTGGGCTGTATTATTGATTACTGTGATTTTGCTTATGAATTCCCATTCAGCCATTAGCTTACCTTGGTGGTAGTGTTAGGTCTGCCGTGGTCCATTCAGCATTCGCCTAGCAGCTAGCTCACTTCTGATAAGTGGTCACCCCAAGACCACAACGTGAAACATGATCATGTTAAGACTAAGAATATAATTTTAAGATTAAGCCATTCACATATTATCAAAAGCATTATGCTTATCTGTTTGGGTCTATAGGCAAGTGCAGAGCTATTAAGATTTTTCTCTACATCTCTGGATTAATGCACAGAGTAAGAGTAAGGTTAGCTGCAGAGAGAGTGATAGAGAACAGTGACAGGCAACACTCCCATTGGACTCCGTTGTTGCTTTGTGCTTTTTTGAGAAAGAACAGTCCATTCAGCATTTACACCCACTTTTTCTGATGAGGCAGGAGTTGGCCACACAATGATAATTTTAATACTAAGCCATGCACAAAGAATCAAATATATTAAATAATAACAACTCATTAACCTTGGATGAATGATTCAAATATTGTTTAATAAAAAATACTGAGTGAGACAACAAGATGTGTGTGTATCTAACTGGAAAAACAAGAACAAAGTGAAGGAACAGGGAGGAATATTATAAATACATTTAAAAAAAATCCTCCACATACATCAGGCTTCAGAGTGCATCAGGGCTGAAAGAAAGGACAACATTAATAATAAAGGTACCTGGCATAAGATAAAAATGAACAGTGTGGAACAAAAAAAATGGGAACAAGCATGAATAATATCAACAAACATACGTACAGTATGTGTGAACAAGAACAACAAATGTGTAAACAGGCGTTAAGAACAGGTATCGTAACCATTTTATTTGGGGGGGGGGGGCGCTCCACTGAAACCCGTGATGGCCACAACAACGATACTGCTGGTCCAGCAAGATCTGTTGAGACAGGGGCACAAATATGTTCATTCAAGCCAGTTCATTCTGGACTGCCTACAAAAATAATTTTTCTTGCATACGTCAGAGGAACTCAGTCCCGACACCTGTGGAGTTCCACTATGCACTACGGGCTGTCACTGTAGGGCAGTTCCTCTCGACAACGCATACTGGCAGTTACCTGGATGATGCATCAGACCACTTGGCGGACTTCTTGGACAACAAGAACAGCAACTGCAGTGCTTCTGAGGTTGTGAGAGTGGAGCAGCTGGTAGACCCACCTGACCTCACAAAGACCGAGTCTTGTGTCCTCTACCACCTGGCAGGATACATAGCGAAGAGGGTCATCAGCTTCTCGCTCTGTGAGGAATGCCAATGTGCACTGGTTGAAAAAGTAACCAACACAACAAGTGAGAAAGCTGTTTTACTACAGTTAAAGGAATTTAAAAGGGGTGCATTATACCGGCCATGCGATGAGCTGTTCACTCTCCTGCAGCACGTGGAGCACCTCTTCCGTTCCCAGACGAGTGATTCCCTTATGGAATCCTCCAACGTAGTGGAACAGCTGGAAAGAGAGGCCATGAGTCTGGACAGCAACCTTCCCTCATGCCATGAGCTGAAAAAAAAAACCTTTCAACATATATCAGGCTGAGGTTAAGGATTCACTCAAAGTGCATCGGAGATGAGAGAAAGGCAAACAGCCGTAATAAGGGGTACCTTGGCAGCAAGAGTCAGACCAAGAAGGCGATTTCCACACAGCAGACCTCCTCACCTAAGGTCATACCATCTAGGCCACTAACGAACACCTTACTGGTTGCCATGGATGTACTCGGCCACTCCATTCCCGGCACACCGTCCGCAGTTTCCACAGCCTCCAGTCTCCTCTTATTCCAGCAGTCAGCAGTCGCCACCAGCAGCCATGGCCAGCACCAGCCGCCACCAGCTGCCAGCGCCAGCAGTGGCCAACATTATCAGCAGCCGTCACAAGCAGCAGCCGCCATCACCATCCTTCGCCAACATCAGCCAGCTCAAGCAGTCATCACCTCCAGCAGCAGCCGCCTGCAGCAGCAGTGTTTGGGGAACAAATTAGTCACACTACTGTCTGAGTAATAAACATTTTAAACCTCATTATGGCTTATGATAATTTTTTGTGTGGAATAATTTGTATTCCTACATGCAATCCAACTAAACAGCCCTTTCAAGGGTGCAATTAAACAAACCTTATTTCTACTAGCATCAGATACACAGTACTCAGCTTAATGGCTAACACCGCCAGGTTCAGCAGATACAACCTAAAAAAAACGTCCTAGTCAACCTTGATGATCCTAGTAATCTAACATCAATAACTTACTTAATAAAAGATGTTAGAGATTCACTAATGAACTTCGTAATTTCTGGTGTAGCGATACCTTCTTCACAGCTGGCAAAATCGAGATAAAAGTAGCAGGCAATGACTGAAAATCGGTTGTCTACCAAGTTAAGAATATATTTATAAATTGCACTGTGCACATACAAATAAATATAAACATATGCACCATAAAGGGCCTATTTATATAATATACAGAGTTGACAATTCAAAAGAGGTAGCTATTTAATCAATTTACGCCTGGATATAACGTTAGTGCTACCTTTACAGAGGGCGAAGTCAAGCTAACAAAACTAGCAGGCAATCAGTGGTTTACCAAGATAAAACATATATATAATTACGCTGTGTACATACAAATAAAGATCAGTATATGCATCATAAAGGACCTCTGATAAAATATAGACAGTTGACAGTTCAAAATAGGTAGCTATTTAATCAATTTACCCCTGTATATAACGTTACCTTCACAAAAGGCAAGTCAAGCTAACAAACTAGTAGGCAATCGGTCGTCTACCAAGATAAAAAATATATATATAATTACGCTGTGTACATACAACAAAAGATCAGTATAAGCATCATAAATGGCCTATGATACAATATAGACAGTTGACAATTCAAAACAGGTAGCTATTTAATCAACTTACCTCAGAAGTTACTCGACAGTCAGCAATGGAAGTGAATGATGTCCGACGCCATAGAATGGCTTTGTGGAACTATGCGAGGCTGCATACCCCGGAAGTAGGCGGCAAACAGCTTACAACGCAGTCCAATGGGAGTGTCGAGACTCTTTTTATCCCTATGGCTCTACCCAAACCCATTCATTTTGGCGATGCTGATTGGCCAAATATTTATAAATCTCCCCTAGCAACAGTATACGATTGGTTATTTCGCTACACTTGTGGGGCTCCTTCAGTCACAGCCCCACAAGTGTAGAAGAAGAGAAATGATTCGTCTGTTGGTGGAAATGCACTGTTAAATGATAGAGTCAATCAGTAGAAGTTTTATAATAATTCTTATTACATGTAGCCACGTACTATTAAGTACAAACTGACATTAATAATACTTTTAAAATCTATATATATTTTGACTTTTCCCCTCCACATCTAGGGCAGCACCCGAGCGCCCCCTATGGGCCAGTCGCCACTGGTAGATGGTTTTGTGAACACACTGTTAATGGTTGATCTCGAGAAAAATGGAGAGAGGAGAACAAATGACTTTTCTGTAAGAATTGACAATCTTTCACCACTGATTTCTCTCCAGCAGTTTGTATCTTGAGAAACAGAAATTGAGACCACAGTGGAGGACAGATAGAAGGTCCTGACTTGATGAGTTGTTAGAACCTGCTTACATTGGAGGCTAATTCTCCAGATGAAGCAGCTTAACAATAGCTTTTTAACAAAGGTCAGATTGTTGTCTTGTTGAGCTTGTGAATGTGTCCTTAAAGCCAAGGCAGTTTAGCTGGCAGGTTTGGTAAATACTTCAAACTCTGACATTTTTTCATTGGTACATGCTTACAGACATCCACCACTTTTCCAGAACCTGTCAGAACCCTCATGTTTGAATAACATCTGTTGTTTTTTACACTAAAAGATCAACAAACGTGTTCATAACTGCTCTCCTGCAAACACTACACAATTAGATCAAAATAAAATATAGGAATATGTGGTTTTATTGGTTATGATTGAACCTTTAATACAATACTCCAACAGAAACTGAAGAAGAAGAAACATTATCATTTTCAGGATACAACTAAATTTCATTTGGTAGCATCTCTTTTTGTTTGTATTAATGTCAACCAGATATAGTTGATGCATGTTGTTTGTTAAATATTCTGTTTTAATCCAAGTTACAAAAAATAATTGTGCCATTGTTTTGTTATTTATTGGACTGGATGCAATAGCAGTAGGTATTAGCAATTTTCCCAGCCATAGGTTAAAAGCTATGTCTGTTGTGTTGGTGTGATCTCGCATGACTCTGTGTCTGGCAGATAAACGGCTGCTGAACGGAGGCTCCTGGCTGGGTAAGGTCATCCCAGATCTTTGTGGTCTTTCAATGGAGATGGTTCAAGCAGATCTTTAGGCGTGGGACCGGGGAGCCGAGGATTGACTCAGCAGTCTTGATGACCACTGCAGTTGCTTGTTCTTGGATGCAGTGCAGCTGGCATACCAACCTGTACATCCACGAGTCAGGACGCTCTATACTGTGCTGTGGTAAAAGTTTTTCAGCAGAGTTGGAGGAAGTTTGTTCCTCCTCAACATTCTCTGGAAAAGAAAGACGCTTCTGGACCTTGCTGGGTAACAGGCGAGCTGACAGCGTTGCTAGGGCCCGGGATAACGTTGTGTTTTTGGGCCCCCCCTCTACACCTGCCGCCACCACACACACACACACACACACACACACACACACACACACACACACACACACACACACACACACACACACACACACACACACACGCGCGCGCCTCATGCCCTGGAAATCTCTGTATTTTATGGTGAATATTTTCAACCCAACCCGGTAAGGTGCCAGCCCTTCCCTGGGCTGCCACCTTACCATGGTGGAGGGGTTTGAGTGTCCCAATGATCCTAGGAGCTATGCTGTCAGGGGCTTTAAGCCCCCAGTAAGGTCACACAAGGCAGACAGGTCCTAGGTGAGGGACCAGACAAAGAGCAGCCCAAAAAGCCCCTTATGAAGAGCAACATAAATGGATTTTGTGTTCCCTCGCACTGACGCGGGTGACCGGGGCCCCATTCTGGACCCAGACCTGGAGGTGGGGCACGTTGGCGAGCGTCTGGTGGCCGTGCTTTTGCCCATGGAGCCCAGCCGGGCTCAGCCCAAAGAGGTGACATGGGTCTCCCTTCCCATGGGCTCACCACCTATGGGAGGGGCCAAAGGGGTCGGGTGCATTGTGCAACGGGTGGCAGTAGAGGGCGGGGGCCTTGGCGTTCTGATCCTCGGCTGCAGAAGCTGGCTGTTGGGACATGGAATGCCCCCGGTGAGAGGCGCCGAGCTGGGGTGGGCATACTTGTTGCCCCCCATCTCGGTGCCTGTACGTTGGGGTTCTCCCCGGTGAACGAGAGGGTGGCCTCCCTCCACATTCGTGTGGGGGGACGGGTTCTGAATGTTGTTTGCTCTTATGCGCCAAACAGCAGTGGTTGAACTTCTGTGCTCGTCATGGATTGTCCATTACGAACACCATGTTCAAGCATAAGGGTGTCCACATGTGCTCTTGGCACCAGGACACCCTAGGCCGCAGTTCAATGATCGACTTTGTTGTCGTTTCATCTGATCTGCGGCCGCATGTCTTGGACACTTGGGTGAAGAGAGGGGTGGAGCTCTCCACCGACCACTACTTGGTGGTGAGTTAGCTCTGATGGTGAGGGAGGAAGCCGGTAAGACCTGGCAGGCCCAAATGTATTGTGAAGGTTTGCTGGGAACGTCTGGTAGAGTCCCCTGTGAAACGGAGTTTTAACTCCCACCTCCGGGAGAACTTTGAACACATCCCGAAGGAGGCGGGGGACATCGAGTCTGAATGGACCATGTTCTGCGGCTCTATTGTTGAAGCGGCTTGTCGGAGCTGTGGCCGCAAGGTTGTCGGTGCATGTCGCGGCGGAAACCTCAAACACGCTGGTGGACACCAGCGGTGAGGGAAGCCGTCAAGCTGAACAAGGAGTCCTACCGGGCATTTTTGGCCTGTGGGACTCCGGAAGCAGCTTATGTATACCGGCAGTCGAAGCGGCAGGCAGCTCAGCTGGTCGCCGAGGCAAAAACTCGGGCATGGGAAGAGTTCGGAGAGGCCATGGAGAAAGACTTCCGTATGGCTTCGAAGCGATTCTTGTCCACTATCCGGCGTCTCAGGAGGGGGAAGCAGTGCAGTACCAACACTGTTTATAGTGGGGGTGGTGTACTGCTGACCTCGACTTGGGACGTCGTGCTTCGGTGGGTGGATTACTTCGAAGACCTCCTTAATCCCACCAACACGTCTTCCATTGCGGAAGCAGAGCCTGAGGACTCTGGGTCGGGTTCTCCCATCTCAGGTGCTGAGGTTGCCGAGGTTGTTAAAAAGCTCCTCGGTGGCAAGGCCCCGGGGGTGGATGAGATTCGCCCTGAGCACCTTAAGGCTCTGGATGTTGTGGGGCTGTGTTGGTTAATGCGGCTCTGCAGCATTGCATGAACATCTGGGGCAGTTTCCCTGGATTGGCAGACTGGGGTGGTGGTTCCTATATTTAAAAAGGGGGACTGGAGGGTGTGTTCCAACTACAGAGGAATCACACTCTTAAGCCTCCCTGGTAAGGTCTATTCGGGGGTTCAGGAAAGGAGGGCCAGTTGGATAGTCGAATCTCGGATTCAGGAAGAGCAATGTGGTTTTCGTCCTGACCGTGGAACACTGGATCAGCTCTATACCCTCAGCAGGATCCTGGAGGGGGCATGGGAGTTTGCCCAACCAGTCTACACATGTGGGACTTCCGGTTATGGCGTCTCAGTGAAAGGGTGCATGTGCGCTTGGCTCGCCGCTAAATCCTTAAACTAATCCGTAATTAAGATCGATTTTCGCAATTTTCGCTCGTTTTGGGAACGGAAAACGCTTAGTGGGGACCATGCCTCCGAAAAACGCCAAAGTTGTCCAACATCCGACAAACACGGCTCCACGAGAGAACGCGGCTAATGTAGCTCATGCTAACGAAACATCGCCGGCTACTTCGACAGAGGCTCAAGAAGCTCCGACCAACCACGATATTCTCAGAGCAATCAACTTGCTGAAGGAAGATATGAACAAACAGTCTGCTGATATGATGAAAGCAATTCAGGATATCAAAGAGGATATACAATCGCTCACTGAGAGAACTGGGGAAACAGAAGTGCGAATCTCGCAAGTGGAGGATGACGTTACTTCCCTTCAAAGCAGAGTTAAATCACTGGAGAAAACGGTGGAGGTGCTCTGTGTTAAAGTTGCGGAGCAAGAAGATATGAGCAGGCGCTCCAACTTGAGACTGGTCGGGCTGCCTGAGAAATCCGAGGGATCGGATCTGTGTGGCTTTTTGGAGACATGGCTTCGTGAGACACTAGGTGAGGATTTCACCTCCCCCCGCTGCGTGGAGAGAGCTCACAGAATCGGGTCCCCCGGCTCTAAAACTGCAGCTCCAAGGGTTGTTATGATCAAGTTTCTAAGCTACAGAGACCGGGAAACAACTCTGAAGGCCGCCAGAAAAATGAAGGAAGTGCACTACAAAAAATACCGTGTCGCCTTTTTCCCTGATCTTTCGGCCGAGACCCGCAAGCTACAGAGGCGCTTTGATGGAGTGAAAACCCGGCTTCGAGCCCTTAAAATCCGGTATGGTATTCTGTATCCAGCTCAGCTGATCATCACACACAATGACAAGCGCCGGATCTTCAGGTCAGTGGAAGAAGCCGAGAAATACATTGATGGAATGAGCCCACAGGCAGAAAATAATTCCAAGGCATAGTCTAAGTGGAATGCTTCACTTTAGCATTGGATATAAAAGGGACGAATTCCAATGAACAATGTTGTAAGTTGGCAAATTTTTTTTTTAATGCCAAACTTGTTGGCATGGATCTTATAAGCAAGGCTTCCTTTTCCTAGTGCTCTAAAAACGTTTTGTTGATGTATGGAAGAACATGAGCACTACTGCTAATATTTTTTTATTGTATCTTTGTATTGTTAACAAATCTAGTGTTAAATACTGATATTTTCGGTCAAAATATTCTTGGTTCGGCCAGCCAGCCCACATATTACCTTTGTTATGCGCGTGGACTTTTACGTTACCCACTTAGTGGATGCAACGTTTCGTATAACCCAAGTTCATTGTTCAGAAGGGGTTAACACCACATTTCGTTTGGGGAAATATGTGGTGATTTGGGATGAAGGGCTCGCTATGGATACAGTTTCTTTGTTGGCTTTTCATGACTTGAATGAGAGAACAAGAAGAGACCAACGTACTATGTTTGTTTACATCTTCGAGTACACAATATATGTCTGAATGCCCGGTAATCAATATAGCTAGTTGGAATGTTAGAGGTTTGAATAAAATTGTCAAACTTAAACAAGTGATAGGCAGGATCAAACAGATGAAAATTACAATATGTTTTTTACAAGAGTCACACTTGATTGAAAGGGATATAAACAAAATAAGGTCTAGGTGGCCGGGACAGGTATTCTCTTCTAGTTTTACAACTCACGCCAGAGGAGTAATAATAATGATTCATAAATCAATTCCATTTGAACTTAAAAATAAATACCTTGACTCGGCAGGGAGATTTATCATTCTTAGTGGGACTATAATCTCTACAGTGGTCAACTTTGTATGTCTGTATGCCCCTAATGTGGACGATCCTACCTTTTACCAAAATTTGTTCTTAACCATGTCAGCTTATAATGGTCCGTTTATAATTGGTGGAGATTTCAACTGTGTTTTAGATCCAACAATGGACCGTTCAAATAGCTCTGCTATATCCCACCAACAAGCCAGGAAAACTATTGAGAACTACATGAAGGATCTCAATTTAGTGGAGGTTTGGAGACAACTTCATCCGAATAAGACAGAATACTCATGTTTATCAAGTGCTTCCAAGACCTATTCACGAATAGACTTCTTTTTGGTCTCTTCCAGTTTATTATCTACGGTTCAAAAATGCTGGTATGAAGCTATATTACTTTCTGATCATGCCCCAGCTATTTTATCAATAAAATTACCAAATTACTGCCGGCCTTCAAATCCATTTCGACTTCAAATTAAATGGTTTAAGTCTCAGGAGTTTGAGGAATTTCTTGAAGAGAAAATAACTGAGTATTTCACGTTTAACACAACCCAAACCAGTTCATCAATAAAATGGGAGGCCTTTAAGGCCTATATCAGGGGGGAAATAATAAGTTATACGGGGCATAAATCTAAACTACATCTGAATAAGCTAAAAAATATTGAAAAACAAATCAAAGAATTACAAGAACAACTATATCATTCTAGTGACGCTGACAAATATAGGAGACTTCTTTTGCTAAAATCGGAATACAATGAGCTCACTACCAACAAAATTGCAACTAATTTACTGTGGTTAAAACAATCATATTACGATCAGGGTGAAAAGGCAGGTAAACTCTTAGCTTGGAGGCTTAAAAAGTTACAAACAAATCGGGCCATAAATTCAATCAAATTAGATAATGGTGAAAATTTGGTAGATCCAAAAAGTATAAATGATGCATTTGCAAAATATTATGAAAACTTATATACATCCCAATATCTAGATGACACAAATAAACAGAAGCAGTTTCTGGACCAACTTCAATTTCCAACTCTATCAGAAGAGAGTAAGAATACTTTGGATGAAAAGCTGAGTATTGAAGAACTTAAAATGGCCTTAAGCCATATGAATTCGGGCAAAGCACCTGGCCCCGATGGCCTTCCAATTGAACTTTACAAGAAATTTCCAGATAAACTACTGCCACATTTACTTGAAGCGTTCAATGAATCGTATGAAAAAGGCATCCTGCCCCCATCGATGCGACTGGCAACTATTTCCCTCTTGTTAAAGCCAGGTAAATCCCCAACAGAAATGGGGTCATATAGGCCCATTTCTTTAATGTCTTGTGACACAAAAATTTTGTGCAAGGCTCTGGCTCGAAGGATTGAAACTCATATTCCTAATTTAATCTCAAATGACCAAAATGGATTTGTAATTGGACGCCAAGCCTTTCACAATACCCGCCGATTATTAAATATACTATATGCAAAACAATCTGCTATGGACCATGCCTTTCTATCACTAGATGCTGAGAAAGCTTTTGACAGGATCGAATGGAGTTATCTCTTTGATGCTCTTAAGAGATTCGGACTGGGAGAAATGTATTTAAAATGGATCCGACTACTATATACGGAGCCAGTGGCTAAAATTGCAACAAACGGTCAACTTTCGACATGTATTAACCTCTGTAGATCGACACGACAGGGATGCCCCCTGTCCCCCCTCCTTTTCCTGTTTGCCATTGAGCCACTTGCCATGGCAATACGTAAATCCCCTGAGATCACCGGCATTCAGGTTGGAGAGGTGGAACACCGGTTGTCTCTTTTTGCAGATGATATTGTTTTGTTTTTAGCTAATCTGAAAGATTCTATCCAGGGTGTTGATAAAATTCTGAAGGAGTTTGGTGAATTCTCGGGTTACAAAGTTAACCAAAAGAAAAGTTCCCTATTACTGCTTAACAGAAATAACCCTCCAATACAAACACAATTTGAGTGTACCTATGAGGGCTTTACCTACTTAGGAATTAAGATCGACCCAGATTTAAGGAAAATAGTCTCTATAAACTACGACCCTTTAGTTCAGAAAATATTAGACTCCTTAGATAGATGGAGTGAGTTGCCAATTTCAATGATAGGCCGTATTAACGTCATTAAAATGTCCATCCTCCCGAAGTTCTTATACCTTTTTCAGTCCATCCCCTTACACATTCCAGCTTCCTTCTTTTCTTCATTGGATAAAGCCTTTATCAAATTTATATGGAACAATAAACGCCCCAGACTGCGACTCTCTCTTCTTTATCTGCCCTATGACCGTGGTGGGCTTAGAGTGCCAAACATTAAGATGTACTATTGGGCAGCACAGCTTTGTGCTGCCACTCGTTACTTTTGCACTGGTGACATACCCTCTTGGGTACAAATAGAGAATAACTTATTATCACTACCTTTGGCATCCTATCTTTACTCAGCAGAACCTAAATATCTTTTAAAAAACACCAAAAATCCTTTTCTCAAAAACACAATATCAGTTTGGCACCATTCCCATTTGGTTTTGGATGAGGTGTCTGAGCTCTCGTGCCTATCACCTATTTGGGGAAATAATAGATTCAAACCAGGGAGGGCAGACAGAGGGTTTAGAACATGGTTGAATAAGGGCTTAAATAAAATAGGAGACCTTTATAGTGGTGGTGTTTTGATGTCTTTTGAACAACTGGCAAATAAGTATAGTCTGCCTCGAAAGCATTTTTTTAAGTATTTACAGATTAGAAGCTTTGTATACAAATCACTGAAATCTACTGCTGAACCTCCACTCTCTACCATAGAAAATATAGTCACTCATCACAATCAGAGTGGGGGCTTACTCTCCAAACTTTATAATAGCTTACTTTTAGCCTTGAAAGAAAATAGTCTCTCATATTTGCAAGCATGGAAAAAAGATTTGCAATCTGATATCTCTGAGGATGATTGGAATAACTCATGTCTACTAGCACAAACGCAAACTATTAACACAAGGTTTAGACTGTTACAATATAAGTGGTTGTTTAGGACATATATCACACCTGTAAAACTTCACCATTTCAATTCAAATATCCCTGATGTATGTGTAAAATGTAATACAGATAAGGGTACTCTTTTCCATTGTATGTGGCAATGTATAGAACTTCAAACTTTTTGGAAGGAGGTTATTGTGTTCACCTCTCGTTTGATTCAACAGGATATTTCAGTGGACAGTAAACTTTGCCTACTGCACATTTTTCCGGATGGACTTAAAGTACCTTCAAAGAGAAAGAAACTTGTGAATTTTTGCCTTTTGCAGGCTAAACATTTGATAGCTTTGAAATGGAAGAACCCGGAAAGACCAAAGATAAATGAATGGCTTAAACTACTGAGCTACAACCTGGCAATGGAAAAACTGACTTATATAACAAAAGGAAAACTTGAAGACTTTAATGACATTTGGTCTCCCTTCTTGTATTTTGTCGAACAAGTTGACGTATCATCTTAATTTTTTTTTCCTGGATAGATAGCGAGCCCTGGGGTTTAGTGTGTTTTTCTTTATTATTCATGGGGTGGGGGGAGGGACGGTATTGTGTTAAATTTTAATGATATTTTTCTTTTCCTTTTTTTTCTCATGTTCTTTTCCTGTATGTCTATATTTCAAAAAATTCTAATAAAAATATATATTAAAAAAAAAAAAAAACCAGTCTACATGTGTTTTGTTGATCTGGAGAAGGCATTCGACCGTGTCCCCCGAGGGATCCTGTGGGGGTACTCCGGGAGTATGGAGTACTGGGCCCTTTAATAAGGGCTGTCAGGTCTCTGTATGACCGGTGTCAGAGTCTAGTCTGCGTTGCCGGCAGTAAGTCGGACTTGTTTCCGGTGAGAGTTGGACTCCGCCAAGGTTGCCGATTCTGTTCATAACTTTTATGGACAGAATTTCTAGGCGCAGCCAATTTGTTGAGGGGATCCGTTTTGGTGGCCTCAGGATTGCGTCTCTGCTATTTGTGGATGACGTGGTCCTATTGGCTTCATCAGGGCATGATCTACAGCTCTCACTGGAGCGGTTTGCAGCCGAGTGCGAAGCAGCCGGGATGAAAATCAGTGCCTCCAAATTCGAGACCATGGTCTTGAACCAATAAAGGTTAGAGTGCCTCCTCCGGGTTGGGGAGGATGTACTGCCCCTAGTGGAGGAGTTCAAGTATCTTGGGGTCTTGTTCACGAATGAGGGGAAGATGGAGTGGGAGATCGACAGGCGGATTGGTGCAGCATCTGCTGTCAAGCGGGCGTTGTACCGGTCCGTTGTGGTGAAGAGAGAGCTGAGCCAAAAGGCAAAGCTCGCAATTTACCGGTCGTTCTACGTTCCTACACTATGGTCACAAGCTTTGGGTCGTGACCAAAAGAACGAGATCCCGGATACAAGCGGCCAAAATTAGTTTTCTCCGTAGTGTGTCTGGGCTCTCCCCTAGAGATAGGGTGAGGAGCTAATTCATCCGGGGAGGACTCAGTAGTGCCGCTGCTCCTCCACGTCGAGAGGAGCCAGTTGAGGTGGCTCGGGCATCTGGTTAGGATGCCTCCCGGACGCCTCCCTGGTAAGGTGTTCCGGGCACGTCCCACCGGGAGGAGGCCCAGGGGAAGACTCAGGACACGCTGGAGGGACTATATCTCCCGGCTGGCCTGGGAACGCCTTGGGATTCTCCCGGAGGAGCTGGCCCAAGTGGCTGGGAGAGGGACGTCTGGGCCTCCCTACTGAAGCTGCTACCCCCGCGACCCGACCCCGGATAAACAGAAGAAAACGGACGGACGGATTTTCAACCCAGCTATTGAATTTAGTGCAATGGTTAATTTTTTCTTTATAAGAGCAATCAATGCAGCCAAAATATGAACTTTTTTGACTTGCTGTATATTAGCCAATCCCTAACAGATTTTTTTCACTTCCATTGCAGGAAGTAGAATATGTTAGATACTTTGGGACTTCTCTGAGAAAGGCTTCCTTCCTTCCAGTCTACTAACCACCTCCATCCTAGGGCCACACTCTTTTTCAGTGGACAGGTCAGTCAACCTAGTAGCCTGAGGCCACCTATTTCCCAACCACCGCCCTGGTTAACGGTGGCTCCTACTTTTAGACAGTGACAATTTTTAGAAACTCAAAAGTCCCTAAGGGTGTTGTTTTAAAGTTTGGGCTACAGGCAACCTTTTTAAGACCTCCTAAGTAATTTTAGAACCATGCACTATGTCTGTTTTACAATCATAGAAGAACTCCGAAAAATGTTGACTTAATAATTGAATGTCCACAACTTCTAATAAAATGTTATATGCTTCTTTAATTAGTATGCTTTAGCAGGGAATTAGTAACAGCATTAAGCAATTTAACAAATTACAAATTAAAATTTAATCCACTTCCTAACTCTATCTAAGGCTGCTTACTAATGTGTTCAGGAGAGGCTTTTAAATTTGGAGGAACAGACAGACCCGAACCATTGATGTCATCCCAAAGTGTCTTTGATTGCTGGATAAGGAGTTGTTCAGCCGAAAACATCCCTTCTCTTGATGGCAACCCCGATATCCCATTTAATGTCCTATTCACAAAGTCTCATGCCTTGAGCCCTTTGCTTTGATGATCGTGTCTGAGGTCCGTCTCTTCTGCTCGACAAGTTGGTTCAGCTTCAGAACTGACATCTCACGGGTGCGTTTCCCATCTCTGGAACATCTGGTTCTTTCCATCAACCAGGTCAAAACCACAGCAGGTCTTCTTGACAGGATTTGCAGATCCTTGGCCCCAAATTGTGGAAAAACACGAAGAACGGACAATTTGGCTCAGTCCCGGTGGCTCTTAGGCAAGGCAAGGCAAGGCAAATTTATTTATATAGCACAATTCAGTACAGAGACAATGCAAAGTGCTTTACATGATTAAAATATAGGAATAAAAGCAAGTAGGGATAGAATGTAGAAAGAGGCTTTCCGCACTTTTACAGTTTTCTGTAAGTTTGTTCCAGATAAGTGGAGCATAGGAACTAAATGCTGCTTCTCCGTGTTTGGTTCGTGTTCTAGGTATGCAGAGAAGGCTGGAGCCAGAGGACCTGAGTGGTCTGGAGGGTTTATACGCTGATAACAAGTCTGTGATGTATTTAGGTGCTAAGCCATTTAGGGATTTATAGACAGAAGTATTTTAAAGTCTATTCTCTGAGATACAGGGAGCCAGTGTAATGACTTGAGAACTGGGGTGATGTGCTCTACTTTCTTAGTCTTAGTGAGGACGTGGGCAGCAGCGTTCTGGATCAGCTGCAGCTGTCTGATCCACTTTTTAGGCAGACCTGAGAAAACACCGTTGCAGTAATCAATTCTACTAAAAATAAAGGCATGGATTAGTTTTTCCAGATCCTGCAGAGACATTAGTCCTTTAATCCTGGAAATATTCCTCAGGTGATAGAAAGCTGACCTTGTAATTGTCTTTAGATGCTTTTGAAGGTTCAGGTCTGAGTCCATCACTACACACAGGTTTCGGGCCTGATTAGTGGTTTTAAGTTGAAGCGACTGAAGCTGTGTGCTAACTTTTGATCTCTCCTCTATTGGTCCAAAAATTATTACTTCTGTTTTGTTTTTATTCAACTGAAGAAAATTTTGGCACATCCAGGCATTGATTTCTTTTAGGGATTTACTCAGTGCTTGAACTGGTTTATAGTCACCTGGTGACATGGTGATGTAAAGCTGTGTGTCGTCTGCATAGTTATGGTAGCTGATGTTGTTATTTTTTATTATCTGAGCTAGAGGGAGCATGTAGATATTGAAGAGGAGGGGACCCAGGATGGACCCTTGGGGAACCCCACATGTAATCTTTGTCGTCTGGGATGTAAAGTTACCTACTGACACAAAAAAGTCCCTGTCCTTTAAGTAGGATTTAAACCAGTGGAGTGCTGTGCCAGAGAGGCCGACCCAGTTCTCCAGACGCTCTAACAGAATGGAGTGATCGACAGTATCGAATGCTGCACTGAGGTCCAATAGTACCAGCACGGTGGTTCTTCCACAATCTGTATTTATACGGATGTCATTAAACACCTTAATAAGGGCGGTCTCTGTACTGTGGTGAGCACGGAAACCTGACTGGGAAACATCAAAGCGGCTGGTCGTTGTTAAGAAGGTGTTTAATTGTTGAAATACAGCTTTTTCAATAATCTTACTGATAAAGGGGAGGTTTGAGATGGGCCTGTAGTTCTGGAGTAGTAGTTTGTCTAAATTGTTCTTTTTCAGCAGTGGTTTGATATTTGCTGTTTTTAGGGACTGGGAGAAAACACCTGACAGAAGGGACATGTTTATTATCTGAGTCACATCAGACGCTATGCCAGGTAAAACTTTTTTAAAGAAAGCTGTGGGTAGAACATCAAGGCAGCTGGAGGAGGAACTTAGCTGCTGGATGATCTGCTCTAAGCTTTTGTGGTTTATTTGGCTGAAATGAGACATTTTGTCAGAAGTAGTTCCAGCTGAATACAGCTTTGGTTGTGGTGTTGATATGGTAGTACAAAGTGATCCTCTCATTTTTAGGATTTTTTCAGTAAAGAAGTTAGCAAATTAATTGCAAGCCACTGACACAGGAGGATTTGTTAGCCTGTCAACTGGAAAATAAGACACGAGCATTATTAATGTTTTTCTTGATGATCTCTGAGAAGAAAGATTCTTTTGCATTTTTCAATTGTAAGTTATATCTGTAAAGTCTCTCTTTATAGATGTCGTAGTGAACCTGGAGTCTGTTCTTTCTCCACCTGCGTTCAGCTTTCCGACAAACCCTTTTTTCACCTCTAACTGCTGGAGCATTTCTCCAAGGAGATTTTTTCTTCCCGGAAACAACTTTCACTTTAACTGGAGCAATGCAGTCAGTGATATCTGAGACTTTAGACTGAAAGTTATCTACTAGCTGTGACATGACAACTTGTTTTTGCCCCACCTCTGCTGCCTGCCCTTCACCAGCCTGATTGATCACACCTGTTACCTATCTTCTCCTCCAGTGTATTTAAGCAGTTGGTACCCTTCTTTCCTTGCCAGTTCGTCTAGCCTATTCCAGCAAGCGTTCCAGCCCTTTCTCCCTGAGCTTCTAGTGATTTTTGAACCTTTTTGTGCCTCGACTCTGCCTCTGCCCAGTGTTTTTGGATACCTCTGCCTATTTTGACTGATTCTCTGTGTACCGACCCTTGGACCATCATTAAACACCCGAATCTTGGAAACTGTCCGAATCTGAGTTGTCATTTGAGTCCAGCCTGCTCAGCTCCTAGTTACAGTACGAATTGGCCATAACATGGACTCAGACAACTCAGACCCTGTTCGCACTGCACTCCGACTTCAGGGTGAGCAGCTACAAGCTCAGCAGGAGCAACTTGCACAATACTGTCTGGATCTTTTGGCCATGGCAGACAGGCAGCAGACAGTAATGGCTTCTCTGGGTGAGCAACTGCATCTTTTATCTGACCAAGTTAAATGTCTTCAAGTTAATGATGCTACAGTTACCGGCCCTGTGTCAACCACCCCCTCTGTGGATCCTTCTCCTCCTAGTGATGACACACTTAGTTCTGCTACGCCTCACCTTGCCAAACCGGAACGATTTTCTGGAGACTCAGGAGATTGTAAAGCCTTTTTAACCCAGTGTAGTCTCCATTTTGAGTTACAGAAGTCAGCTTACCCCACTGAAAGGTCCAAAGTGGCATTTGTGATTTCTCACCTGACTGGCAGAGCACAAGCCTGGGCCACGGCAGAGTGGAGCAGAGGATCACCTATATGTGAGTCTTTAAAAGTTTTTTCAGAAACCTTTTCTAAGATTTTTCAAAGTACTGCTGCTGGCAGGGAAGCATCCAGGTCCCTCATGGGTCTTCACCAAGGCAGAAGGTCCACCTCTGACTATGCTATTGAGTTCCGCACATTAGCTGCAGAGAGCGACTGGAATGATGCAGCTCTATTCGATTCCTTCCTAACGGGGTTGGCGGACTCTGTTAAACGTATGTTGATCCCCCTAGATCTTCCTAAGGATCTGGACTCCCTCATTTCCTTGGCAATCCGGACGGACAAGAGGCTGAGGGACCAAGCTGTTGAGAGTCCCAGACTCAGATTTTCTCCAGCTGTCCAGGGGGATCATCTGAGCTCATCCTTTAATTTTTCACCCAGCAACAATAAGTCTTCTGCATTCCCTGGTGTCACCTCTGCAGCTGAGGAGGAACCTTTGCAGCTTGGAAGGACTCGTTTGTCTCCGGAGGAGCGACAGCGCCGCATGAGGGAGGGGAGATGCATCTATTGTGGACAGAAATTACATTTCTTGATCTCCTGACCAGTAATAGGGCCTGACTCACCAGTGAAGCAGAAGGACCACGGTACTTTTTACCAGTTTGATTAAACGGTATAATTCAACATAGAAAAAACAGAAAAATGGCCGTTTTCTCCTTTTTTGTTTTGTTCCACAAAATAAAAAAGGAGAAAACGATTTGTTTTCCCGTTTTGTGGTTTCTGCACATAAAACCAAAATCCATTAAACGGCTTGATTTTGTTTTTTTTGTTTTCACCCCCAAAAATGGAAATACCATTCAATTTTCGGTTTCAGAAGTGGGCGTGGCTTTCAAGCCCGCCGGTCCGGTGCCCTTCAAAATAAAGGCATGGCATGGAGAAACTTTCGTTGTATTTTCTGCCCTCATCAAAACTTCTGTGTTTTAAATTAAAGCAGGTATAATACATATATAAATATATACATATATTTAGATGTAATATATATTTATAATTTTTATAGCTACAGGGTTTACTCGGAATAAAGTCATCTATTGAGTGTCAGAGAGATTTAACTGCGACAGGACAGACATGGCAAATTTGACACTCAGGACAGGTATTTTAAATGACCAGCAGATGTCGCTGTTCATTAATGTGACAGTTAATCACAATATCCAGCGTATTTTAACACCTCATAGTGTAACGTGCTGGAAACTGGATCCAGAATTTAACCAAGCAGGTCAGTGACGTTTCAAACAAGTTTATTAAATGAACGCCGACGCAGGCACACGGGGCTTGCTGCAGTCGTAGAGCTAGTCCAGACGGGCAGACAATCCGTTAAGGGAAATCCAGGGGCGTTATCCAGAGGGGTCCGGGTCCGATCACAGAGAAGCAGATATCCAGCGGCAGCACAGAGAGGGGAATCCGAAAGGCAAGGTCCAGGTCCAGTCCAGGTTTGGAAACAAACAGGCTCAGAAAAATCACAGGGAACAGGCAGGCTCGGAAACGGAGGGCAGAATCAGGTCGAACTCAGACAGGCAGAATAAGGAAACGCTGGAATGCTCTTACGGGTGGCTTGAGACAATCTGGCATGGGCTTCTGATCTGCACAGGGATTATAAGGAGGTGAAAACAGGTGGAACCGATGAGGACTAATTGCGGGCAGGGTGGAGAATGAGCAGGTGTGCTGAACAGAGGAAAAGATCAGAGCCAGTGCCGAGATCGTCACACATAGTCAATAAATGGAACATTTATGAAACGGTGTGTTGTGTGTGGAACTTTATTTTTGTGGGGGAGAATTTTTTTGGATATATATCTGGGAAAACAGCCAATATAAACAGGAGTGAGGTAGAAACAAAATAATAGATCGATCTCTCTCTCTCTCTCTCTCTCTCTCTCTCTCTCTCTCTCTCTCTCTCTATATATATATATATATATATATATATATATATATATATATATATATATATTCACTTTGAATGTTGAATTCACTGTGCTTTAACACATGTGAAATTATATAATTATCAAAAATGTGTGAAACTGCAAATATATCTTATATTCTAGGTTCTTCAAAGTAGCCATCTTTTGCTCTGATTACTGCTTTGCACACACTCTGCATTCTCTTGATGAGCTTCAAGAGGTACTAGTTTGCCCTTTTGCTTTCACTCTGCGGTCCAGCTCACCCCGAACCATCCTGATTGGGTTCAGTTCCGGTGATTGTGGAGGCCATGTCATCTGGTGCAGCACCCTATCACTCTCCTTCTTGGTCAAATAGCCCTTACACAGCCTGGAGGTGTGTTTGGGGTCATTGTCCTGTTGAAAAATAAATGAGGTCCAACTAAACCAAACTGGATTGAATAGCATGTACCTGCAAGATGCGGTGGTAGCCATGCTGGTTCAGTATGCCTTTAAGTTTGAATAAATCCCCTAACGTCTTCTTAGCGGACAGACCCCTTTTTTGACAGAATGGTGTAATTTTTGGCCAACTTTGAAAATTCCTGGAGGCCAAACCAAAGCTCACAGGTTCACGGGGCATGGCTCAAAAAATAGCCCCATCCCTTGACAGCCAGATGCCTGTGGTCCCCGATTTTTAGGACCCACCATGACCCCGTGACAGCCCACCAAAGACGGCAAAGTTCACCCGAAAAAAACACATTGATTTACATTGGTTAGGCAAGGCAAGGCAAGGCAAATTTATTTATATAGCACAATTCAGTACAAAGACAATGCAAAGTGCTTTACATGATTAAAATATAGCAAAATAAAACAGAATAAGAGCAAGTAGGAATAAAATATAGAAAGAAAATAGAACAAAAAAGTGGTGATTCAGTTAACTAGGACAGTTGAAGGCAATTTTAAACAAATGTGTTTTTAATCTTGATTAAAAAGAACTCAGGCTTTCCGCACTTTTACAGTTTTCTGGAAGTTTGTTCCAGATAATTGGAGCATAGGAACTAAATGCTGCTACTCCGTGTTTAGTTCTGGTTCTAGGTATGCAGAGTAGGCTGGAGCCAGAAGACCTTAATGGTCTGGATGGTTTATACGCTGATAACAAGTCTGTGATGTATTTAGGAGCTAAGCCATTTAAGGATTTATAGACTGACAGAAGTATTTTAAAGTCTATTCTCTGAGATATAGGGAGCCAGTGTAAGGACTTTAGAACTGGGGTTATGTGCTCTACTTTCTTAGTCTTAGTGAGGACGCGGGCAGCAGCGTTCTGGATCAGCTGCAGCTGTCTGATCCACTTTTTAGGCAGACCTGTAAAAACACCGTTGCAGTAATCAATTCGACTAAAAATAAACGCATGGATTAGTTTTTCTAGATCCTGCTGAGACATCAGTCCTTTAATCCTAGAAATGTTCTTCAAGTGATAGAAAGCCGACCTTGTAACTGTCTTTAGATGCTTTTGAAGGTTCAGGTCTGAGTCCATCACTACACCCAGGTTGCGGGCCTGATTAGTGGTTTTTAGCTGAAGCGACTGAAGCTGTGTGCTAACTTTTGATCTTTCCTCTATTGGTCCAAATATTATTACTTCAGTTTTGTTTTTATTCAATTGGAGAAAATTTTGGCACATCCACGTATTGATTTCTTCTAGGCATTTACTCAGTGCCTGAACTGTCACCCTAGTCACCTGGTGACATGGTGATGTAGAGCTGTGTGTCGTCTGCATAGTTATGGTAGCTGATGTTGTTATTTTTTATTATCTGGGCTAGAGGGAGCATGTAGATATTGAAGAGGAGGGGACCCAGAATGGACCCTTGGGGAACCCCACATGGGATTTTTGTCATCTCTGATGTAAAGTTACCTACTGATACAAAAAAGTCCCTGTCCTTTAAGTAGGATTTAAACCAGTTGAGTGCTGTACCAGAGAGGCCGACCCAGTTCTCCAGGCGTTCTAACAGAATGGAGTGATCGACAGTATCAAATGCTGCACTAAGGTCCAATAGTACCAGCACGGTGGTTCTTCCACAGTCTGTATTTATATGGATGTCATTAAACACCTTGATCAGGGCGGTCTCTGTACTGTGGTGAGCACGGAAACCTGACTGGAAAACGTCAAATCGGCTGGTCGTTGTTAAGAAGGTGTTTAATTGTTGAAATACAGCTTTTTCAATAATCTTACTGATAAAGGGGAGGTTTGAGATGGGCCTGTAGTTCTGGAGTAGAAGTTTGTCTAAATTATTCTTTTTCAGCAGTGGTTTGATAATTGCTGTTTTTAGGGACTGGGGGAAAACACCTGACAGAAGGGACGTGTTTATTATCTGAGTCAAATCAGACATTATGACAGGTAAAACTTTTTTAAAGAAAGCTGTGGGGAGAACATCAAGACAGCATGAAGAGGAACTTAGCTGCTGAATGATCTGCTCTAAGCTTTTGTAGTTTATTTGGCTGAATTGGGACATTTTGTCAGGATAAGTTCCAGCTGAGTACCGCTTTGGTTCTGGAGCTGGTGTGGATGTACAAACTGATCCTCTAATTTTTAGGATTTTCTCAGTAAAGAAGTTAGCAAATTCGTTGCAGGCCCTGGTGGAGTGGAGTTCTGAAGCCACGGACACAGGAGGATTTGTTAATCTGTCGACTGTGGCAAATAAGACACGAGCGTTATTAATGTTTTTCTTAATGATCTCAGAGAAGAAAGATTCTCTTGCATTTTTCAGTTGTAAGTTATATCTGTTAAGTCTCTCTTTATAGATGTCATAGTGAACCAGGAGTCTATTCTTTCTCCACCTGCGTTCAGCTTTGCGACATTCCCTTTTTTCACTTCTAACTGATGGAGCATTTCTCCAAGGAGATTTTTTCTTCCCGTAAAAAACCTTCACTTTAACTGGAGCAATGCAGTCAATGATGTCTGAGACTTTAGAATGAAAGTTATCTACTAGCTCATCTACTGAGTTGCAGCCCAAGGTTGAGGTAGCAGAGTAAGCTTGAATAAAATTTTCTGTGGCATTGTCCTTAAAGGTGCGTTTTCTTACGATGTCCCTTTGGCTAAATGAGTCACTGGTAATGATACATTCAAAGGTAACGGAGAAGTGATCGGATAAGGCAACATCAGTTACATTGACCTGTGAAATGTTTAGACCTTTAGTGATGATTAAGTCTAAAATATGCCCCTGCTTGTGTGTTGGCTGTTTAACATGCTGAGTTAAACCAAAGTTTCTAAGTGTGTCACACAGTTCTTTTGCACTTCTGTCTTCAGGGTTGTCAACGTGAAAGTTGAAGTCTCCAACAATAATTAAAAAGTCATAATCAACACATATCACAGACAAGAGGTCACTGAAATCATTAAAAAAGTTTGATGTGGACTTAGGAGGCCTGTAAACATTCAGAAACATAGTTCGTACCGGGCTCTTTACCTGGAGAGCCAAATGTTCAAAAGAGTCAAATTTTCCCAAAAACACCTTTTTACACTTTAGTGAATCATTAAACAATGTTGCTACTCCTCCACCTTTCCTTTGCTGTCTGCTCTCACAAAGAAAATTGTAGTTTGGAGGAGTCGACTCCAGCAGAATAGCTGCTTCATTAGATTCATGTAACCATGTTTCTGTTAAAAACATAACATCAAGATTATTGTCAATAATGAAGTCATTAATTAAAAGGGATTTTCCTGACAGAGATCTAATGTTTAATAAACCCAGTTTATATGATTTGGTGGTTGATGGTGTCTTTGTGGCAGGTTGCATCTGACAGTTTATGACTTTTAAGTACGACTGATTATTCCTGTCTGTTTTCCTTTTGCTTTTCTTATTTCTGCCACGTATCATAACAGATATTCCATGTTCTCCGTCAGGAGGCCCAGGCTTATGCTGGTGGCGGTCTTGACTGATAAACGTACAGCCAGGGCCTGCTGCATATCACAAGGACGTTATGCGAAGGTCTTCAGGACAGGCATGTTCTGTGATATGTAGAGGAGGAGGAGGCTCTGGACCTCTGCGTCCTTTGGAAGATGCTGATTTAGTCACAGAACTGTGGTTTTCAGAATTAATATGTGGAGAGGATGTCAACCGTAGACCAATCTTAAGGACTTTGTTCATGGTGTGAGAAAAATCCAGGAAAGGAACCTCTGGGCTTTGTGGAGAAGAAGGCGAGGCGGGTGTAGTCTGGATCGGTGTTCGTGACGATGGATTTTCTTGGTCCTCTCTTTGTCCTGCTGAGATCTGGGATGAATCCTCCTGTAGCTCTGATGTAGCCTCTTTCTGTGTCATCTTTCTGGCCATCTTTATCTTGGCTTGTTCGGGCTGCACTGGGCTTATCATTTGTTTAGGCACTGGATGTACTTTGTTTTGGGACAAAGCTGATGCTGTATGGTTTACAGAATAGAAGATGTTTGAAATCAGTCGTTTTGCACCTGACCTATTTAGAGAGAAGCCATCTCTGTTGAACAGATGTCTTCTTTCCCAGAAGATGTTAAAGTTGTCTATGAAGGTTACAGTTGTTTCTTTGCATGTTTTTTCCAGCCATTTGTTTAGCATCAGAATTCGGGAAAAAATCTCGTCTCCACAAGCCACGGGCGGGAAAGGGCCGCTGAGAAGCACCTTGACATTTTTGCCATGAACTAAGTTTAACAGACGAATGTAATCCTCTTTCAATACTTCTGATTTTCTTATCCGGGTGACGTCGCCCAGGGCTTCAGCTTGTATTATGAGTTTTTCCAAGGTCGGGCGCTCTTTCAAGATCCTTGGAAGGATGTCTAATAAATCAGACACCAGGCCATAGTTCGAATTGTTATAAATTAACACCTCTGTGTTTTTCTTGTTACAGAAATGTTTAATCCCACATACAGACCCACTGCATAAAATCAGGGTCCTTGGCCCCGTGGCATGTCTTTTCTCTGATGTATTAGAGCGAAAGTCGTTGACGTACCTCTGAGTGTTGTCATGATTCTCCTGGGTCACATTTTGGAGCGGAGCGAATCTGTTTCGTAAAGGAATTCCAGCATTTCCAGCAGGTTTACTCCTATCATTTGTTGTGGGAACAGCCCGCTGTTGTTTCACTTGTCCTGGGACATCTCTCTGTAGTCTCGGCCAGTTTTCTTTGTCTAGGCGTGGGGTTCGTTGATCCTTTGGTCTTGCACCCTGAGTGATCCAGGGATTCTCATTTTCCTCAGGGATCTGTTTGTTCAGAGAGTTGCTGGGCTGGTGGTCCCCGTTTGGAGTCGCAGGCAGGGTTGTTTCATTTCCATACGCGCCGTTTACATCATAATTCAGTTCGAGTCGGCATATCTTCTGTTCTATAACGGCGATCTTTTGTAGAAGCGTGTCAAGGTCCACTGTGGTGAAGGTAGGCATCTTTGCAAAATCAAAATCAAAAATAAATAAAAAGAAAATAAATAAAAATAACTAAATCCAACTTTCCGTGGTTTTGGCAAAGAGATAAAAAGGAGATAAAAAGTAAAACGCAGGAAAATGCAAGCAAGCAGGGAGCAGAGAAAAAAGCGTCCGAGCAGGCAGAGAGGCGGAGCAGATAGACCTGGTTAGGGTAAAAAAAGGTGGAAGCTGTGACAAATGGTTCTCCATCCCAACATGGAGCTCTCATCTGCAGCAGCATGAGCCTGCTCTGGGTCTCCACATCCAGCATGGATCTCCAAGGCAGGAGCAGCCTGCTCTGGGTCTTCTAACCTCCACATGCAGCATGGATCTCCCAGCAGCAGCAGCCTGCTCTGGGTCTCCACATGCAGCATGGATCTCGCAGCAGCATGAGCCTGCTCTGGTTCTCCTAACCTCCACATCCAGCATGGATCTCCCAGCAGCATGAGCCTGCTCTGGGTCTCCACAGCCAGCATGGATCTCCCAGGCGGGAGCAGCCTGCTCTGGGTCTCCTAACCTCCACATCCAGCATGGATCTCCCAGCAGCATGAGCCTGCTCTGGGTCTCCACAGCCAGCATGGATCTCCCAGGCAGCAGCAGCCTGCTCTGGGTCTCCTAACCTCCACATGCAGCATGGATCTCCCAGCAGCAGCAGCCTGCTCTGGGTCTCCACATGCAGCATGGATCTCCCAGCAGCATGAGCCTGCTCTGGTTCTCCTAACCTCCACATCCAGCATGGATCTCCCAGCAGCAGCAGCCTGCTCTGGGCCTCCACATGCAGCATGGATCTCCCAGGCAGCAGCAGCTTGCTCTGGGTCTCTTAACCTCCACATCCAGCATGGATCTCCCAGGCAGGAGCAGCCTGCTCTGGGTCTCCTAACCTCCACATCCAGCATGGATCTCCCAGGCAGCAGCAGCCTGCTCTGGGTCTCTTAACCTCCACATCCAGCATGGATCTCCCAGCAGCATGAGCCTGCTCTGGGTCTCCTAACCTCCACATCCAGCATGGATCTCCCAGCAGCATGAGCCTGCTCTGGGTCTCCACATGCAGCATGGATCTCCCAGGCAGCAGCAGCAGCCTCCTCTGGGTCTCCACATGCAGCATGGATCTCCCAGGCAGGAGCAGCCTGCTGTGGGTCTCCTAACCTCCACATCCAGCATGGATCTTCCAGCAGCATGAGCCTGCTCTGGGTCTCCACTTGCAGCATGGATCTCCAAGGCAGGAGCAGCCTGCTCTGGGTCTCCTAACCTCCACATCCAGCATGGATCTCCCAGCAGCAGCAGCCTGCTCTGGGTCTCCTAACCTCCACATCCAGCATGGATCTCCCAGCAGCATGAGCCTGCTCTGGGTCTCCACTTGCAGCATGGATCTCCCAGGCAGGAGCAGCCTGCTGTGGGTCTCCTAACCTCCACATCCGGCATGGATCTCCCAGCAGCATGAGCCTGCTCTGGGTCTCCTAACCTCCACATCCAGCATGGATCTCCCAGCAGCATGAGCCTGCTCTGGGTCTCCACATGCAGCATGGATCTCCCAGGCAGCAGCAGCAGCCTGCTCTGGGTCTCCACATCCAGCATGGATCTCCCAGGCAGCAGCAGCCTGCTCTGGGTCTCCTAACCTCCACATCCAGCATGGATCTCCCAGCAGCATGAGCAGCCTGCTCTGGGTCTCCTAACCTCCACATCCAGCATGGATCTCCCAGCAGCATGGGCCTGCTTTGGGTCTCCACATCCAGCATGGATCTCCCAGGCAGCAGCAGCCTGCTCTGGTTCTCCTAACCTCCACATGCAGCATGAATCTCCCAGCAGCAGCAGCAGCCTGCTCTGGTTCTCCTAACCTCCACATGCAGCATGGATCTCCCAGGTAGCAGCAGCCTACTCTGGGTCTCTTAACCTCCACATCCAGCATGGATCTCCCAGGCAGCAGCAGCTTGCTCTGGGTCTCTTAACCTCCACATCCAGCATGGATCTCCAAGCAGCAGCAGCCTGCTCTGGGTCTCCTAACCTCCACATCCAACATGGATGTCCCAGGCAGCATGAGCCTGCTCTGGGTCTCCTAACCTCCACATCCAGCATGGATGTCCCAGGCAGCATGAGCCTGCTCTGGGTCTCCTAACCTCCACATGCAGCATGGATCTCCCAGGCAGCATGGGCCTGCTCTGGGTCTCCACATCCAGCATGGATCCCCCAGGCAGCAGCAGCCTGCTCTGGGTCTCCTAACCTCCACATCCAACATGGATCTCCCAGCAGCATGAGCCTGCTCTGGGTCTCCACATGCAGCATGGATCTCCCAGACAGGAGCAGCCTGCTCTGGGTCTCCTAACCTCCACATCCAGCATGGATCTCCCAGCAGCATGAGCCTGCTCTGGGTCTCCTAACCTCCACATCCAGCATGGATCTCCCAGCAGCATGAGCCTGCTCTGCGTCTCCACATGCAGCATGGATCTCCCAGGCAGGAGCAGCCTGCTGTGGGTCTCCTAACCTCCACATCCAGCATGGATCTTCCCGCAGCATGAGCCTGCTCTGGGTCTCCACTTGCAGCATGGATCTCCAAGGCAGGAGCAGCCTGCTCTGGGTCTCCTAACCTCCACATCCAGCATGGATCTCCCAGCAGCATGAGCCTGCTCTGGGTCTCCACTTGTAGCATAGGTCTCCCAGGCAGCAGCAGCCTGCTCTGGGTCTCCACATGCAGCATGGATCTCCCAGGCAGCAGCAGCCTTCTATGGTTCTCCTAACCTCCACATCCAGCATGGATCTACCAGCAGGAGCAGCCTGCTCTGGGTCTCTTAACCTCCACATCCAGCATGGATCTCCCAGCAGCAGCAGCCTGCTCTGGGTCTCCTAACCTCCACATCCAGCATGGATCTCCCAGCAGCATGAGCCTGCTCTGGGTCTCCACTTGCAGCATAGATCTCCCAGGCAGCAGCAGCCTGCTCTGGGTCTCCACATGCAGCATGGATCTCCCAGGCAGCAGCAGCAGCCTGCTCTGGGTCTCCACATCCAGCATGGATCTCCCAGGCAGCAGCAGCCTTCTATGGTTCTCCTAACCTCCACTTCCAGCATGGATCTCCCAGCAGCATGAGCCTGCTCTGGGTCTCCACATGCAGCATGGATCTCCCAGGCAGCAGCAGCAGCCTTCTCTGGGTCTCCACATCCAGCATGGATCTCCCAGGCAGCAGCAGCCTGCTCTGGGTCTCCACATGTAGCATGGATCTCCCAGGCAGCATGAGCCTGCTCTGGGTCTCCACATCCAGCATGGATCTCCAAGCAGCAGCAGCAGCCTGCTCTGGGTCTCCTAACCTCCACATCCAGCATGGATGTCCCAGGCAGCATGAGCCTGCTCTGGGTCTCCACATGCAGCATGGATCTCCCAGACAGGAGCAGCCTGCTCTGGGTCTCCTAACCTCCACATCCACTATGGATCTCCCAGCAGCATGAGCCTGCTCTGGGTCTCCACATCCAGCATGGATCTCCCAGCAGCATGAGCCTGCTCTGGGTCTCCTAACCTCCACATCCAGCATGGATCTCCCAGCAGCATGAGCCTGCTCTGGGTCTCCTAACCTCCACATCCAGCATGGATCTTCCCGCAGCATGAGCCTGCTCTGGGTCTCCACTTGCAGCATGGATCTCCAAGGCAGGAGCAGCCTGCTCTGGGTCTCCTAACCTCCACATCCAGCATGGATCTCCCAGCAGCATGAGCCTGCTCTGGGTCTCCACTTGTAGCATAGATCTCCCAGGCAGCAGCAGCCTGCTCTGGGTCTCCACATGCAGCATGGATCTCCCAGGCAGCAGCAGCCTTCTATGGTTCTCCTAACCTCCACATCCAGCATGGATCTACCAGCAGCAGCAGCCTGCTCTGGGTCTCCTAACCTCCACATCCAGCATGGATCTCCCAGCAGCATGAGCCTGCTCTGGGTCTCCTAACCTCCACATCCAGCATGGATCTCCCAGCAGCATGAGCCTGCTCTGGGTCTCCACATGCAGCATGGATCTCCCAGGCAGGAGCAGCCTGCTCTGGGTCTCTTAACCTCCACATCCAGCATGGATCTCCCAGCAGCAGCAGCCTGCTCTGGGTCTCCTAACCTCCACATCCAGCATGGATCTCCCAGCAGCATGAGCCTGCTCTGGGTCTCCACTTGCAGCATGGATCTCCCAGGCAGCAGCAGCCTTCTATGGTTCTCCTAACCTCCACATCCAGCATGGATCTACCAGCAGCAGCAGCCTGCTCTGGGTCTCCTAACCTCCACATCCAGCATGGATCTCCCAGCAGCATGAGCCTGCTCTGGGTCTCCTAACCTCCACATCCAGCATGGATCTCCCAGCAGCATGAGCCTGCTCTGGGTCTCCACATGCAGCATGGATCTCCCTGGCAGCAGAAGCAGCCTGCTCTGGGTCTCCACATCCAGCATGGATCTCCCAGGCAGCATGAGCCTGCTCTGGGTCTCCTAACCTCCACATCCAGCATGGATCTCCCAGCAGCATGAGCAGCCTGCTCTGGGTCTCCTAACCTCCACATCCAGCATGGATCTCCCAGCAGCATGGGCCTGCTTTGGGTCTCCACATCCAGCATGGATCTCCCAGGCAGCAGCAGCCTGCTCTGGTTCTCCTAACCTCCACATGCAGCATGAATCTCCCAGCAGCAGCAGCAGCCTGCTCTGGTTCTCCTAACCTCCACATGCAGCATGGATCTCCCAGGTAGCAGCAGCCTACTCTGGGTCTCTTAACCTCCACATCCAGCATGGATCTCCCAGGCAGCAGCAGCTTGCTCTGGGTCTCTTAACCTCCACATCCAGCATGGATCTCCAAGCAGCAGCAGCCTGCTCTGGGTCTCCTAACCTCCACATCCAACATGGATGTCCCAGGCAGCATGAGCCTGCTCTGGGTCTCCTAACCTCCACATCCAGCATGGATGTCCCAGGCAGCATGAGCCTGCTCTGGGTCTCCTAACCTCCACATGCAGCATGGATCTCCCAGGCAGCATGGGCCTGCTCTGGGTCTCCACATCCAGCATGGATCCCCCAGGCAGCAGCATGAGCCTGCTCTGGGTCTCCACATCCAGCATGGATCTCCCAGTAGCATGAGCCTGCTCTGGGTCTCCACATGCAACATTGATCTCCCAGACAGGAGCAGCCTGCTCTGGGTCTCCTAACCTCCACATCCAGCATGGATCTCCCAGCAGCGTGAGCATTCTGCTCTGGGTCTCCTAACCTCCAAATCCAGCATGGATCTCCCAGCAGCATGAGCCTGCTCTGGGTCTCCACATGCAGCATGGATTTCCCAGACAGGAGCAGCCTGCTCTGGGTCTCCTAACCTCCACATCCAGCATGGATCTCCCAGCAGCATGAGCCTGCTCTGGGTCTCCTAACCTCCACATCCAGCATGGATCTCCCAGCAGCATGAGCCTGCTCTGGGTCTCCACATCCAGCATGGATCTCCCAGGCAGCAGCAGCAGCCTGCTCTGGGTCTCCATATCCAGCATGGATCTCCCAGCAGCATGAGCCTGCTCTGGGTCTCCACATGCAGCATGGATCTCCCAGGCAGGAGCAGCCTGCTCTGTGTCTCCTAACCTCCACATCCAGCATGGATCTCCCAGCAGCATGAGCCTGCTCTGGGTCTCCTAACCTCCACATCCAGCATGGATCTCCCAGCAGCATGAGCCTGCTCTGGGTCTCCTAACCTCCACATCCAGCATGGATCTTCCCGCAGCATGAGCCTGCTCTGGGTCTCCACTTGCAGCATGGATCTCCAAGGCAGGAGCAGCCTGCTCTGGGTCTCCTAACCTCCACATCCAGCATGGATCTCCCAGCAGCATGAGCCTGCTCTGGGTCTCCACTTGTAGCATAGATCTCCCAGGCAGCAGCAGCCTGCTCTGGGTCTCCACATGCAGCATGGATCTCCCAGGCAGCAGCAGCCTTCTATGGTTCTCCTAACCTCCACATCCAGCATGGATCTACCAGCAGCAGCAGCCTGCTCTGGGTCTCCTAACCTCCACATCCAGCATGGATCTCCCAGCAGCATGAGCCTGCTCTGGGTCTCCTAACCTCCACATCCAGCATGGATCTCCCAGCAGCATGAGCCTGCTCTGGGTCTCCACATGCAGCATGGATCTCCCAGGCAGGAGCAGCCTGCTCTGGGTCTCTTAACCTCCACATCCAGCATGGATCTCCCAGCAGCAGCAGCCTGCTCTGGGTCTCCTAACCTCCACATCCAGCATGGATCTCCCAGCAGCATGAGCCTGCTCTGGGTCTCCACTTGCAGCATGGATCTCCCAGGCAGCAGCAGCCTTCTATGGTTCTCCTAACCTCCACATCCAGCATGGATCTACCAGCAGCAGCAGCCTGCTCTGGGTCTCCTAACCTCCACATCCAGCATGGATCTCCCAGCAGCATGAGCCTGCTCTGGGTCTCAAAACCTCCACATCCAGCATGGATCTCCCAGCAGCATGAGCCTGCTCTGGGTCTCCACATGCAGCATGGATCTCCCAGGCAGGAGCAGCCTGCTCTGGGTCTCTTAACCTCCACATCCAGCATGGATCTCCCAGCAGCAGCAGCCTGCTCTGGGTCTCCTAACCTCCACATCCAGCATGGATCTCCCAGGAGCATGAGCCTGCTCTGGGTCTCCACTTGCAGCATGGATCTCCCAGGCAGCAGCAGCCTTCTATGGTTCTCCTAACCTCCACATCCAGCATGGATCTACCAGCAGCAGCAGCCTGCTCTGGGTCTCCTAACCTCCACATCCAGCATGGATCTCCCAGCAGCATGAGCCTGCTCTGGGTCTCCTAACCTCCACATCCAGCATGGATCTCCCAGCAGCATGAGCCTGCTCTGGGTCTCCACATGCAGCATGGATCTCCCAGGCAGGAGCAGCCTGCTCTGGGTCTCCTAACCTCCACATCCAGCATGGATCTCCCAGCAGCATGAGCCTGCTCTGGGTCTCCACTTGCAGCATAGATCTCCCAGGCAGCAGCAGCCTGCTCTGGGTCTCCACATGCAGCATGGATTTCCCAGGCAGCAGCAGCAGCCTGCTCTGGGTCTCCACATCCAGCATGGATCTCCCAGGCAGCAGCAGCCTTCTATGGTTCTCCTAACCTCCACTTCCAGCATGGATCTCCCAGCAGCATGAGCCTGCTCTGGGTCTCCACATCCAGCATGGATCTCCCAGTCAGCAGTAGCAGCAGCAGCCTGCTCTGGGTCTCCACATCCAGCATGGATCTCCCAGGCAGCAGCAGCCTGCTCTGGTTCTCCTAACCTCCACATCCAGCATGGATCTTCCCGCAGCATGAGCCTGCTCTGGGTCTCCACTTGCAGCATGGATCTCCAAGGCAGGAGCAGCCTGCTCTGGGTCTCCTAACCTCCACATCCAGCATGGATCTCCCAGCAGCATGAGCCTGCTCTGGGTCTCCACTTGTAGCATAGATCTCCCAGGCAGCAGCAGCCTGCTCTGGGTCTCCACATGCAGCATGGATCTCCCAGGCAGCAGCAGCCTTCTATGGTTCTCCTAACCTCCACATCCAGCATGGATCTACCAGCAGCAGCAGCCTGCTCTGGGTCTCCTAACCTCCACATCCAGCATGGATCTCCCAGCAGCATGAGCCTGCTCTGGGTCTCCTAACCTCCACATCCAGCATGGATCTCCCAGCAGCATGAGCAGCCTGCTCTGGGTCTCCACATCCAGCATGGATCTCCCAGGCAGCAGCAGCAGCCTGCTCTGGGTCTCCACATCCAGCATGCATCTCCCAGGCAGCAGCAGCCTGCTTTGGGTCTCTTAACCTCCACATCCAGCATGGATCTCCCAGCAGCATGAGCCTGCTCTGGGTCTCCTAACCTCAACATCCAGCATGGATCTCCCAGCAGCATGAGCCTGCTCTGGGTCTCCACATGCAGCATGGATCTCCCAGGCAGGAGCAGCCTGCTCTGGGTCTCCCAACCTCCACATCCAGCATGGATCTCCCAGCAGCATGAGCAGCCTGCTCTGGGTCTCCACATCCAGCATGGATCTCCCAGCAGCATGAGCCTGCTCTGGTTCTCCTAACCTCCACTTCCAGCATGGATCTCCCAGCAGCATGAGCAGCCTGCTCTGGGTCTCCACATCCAGCATGGATCTCCCAGCAGCATGAGCCTGCTCTGGTTCTCCTAACCTCCACTTCCAGCATGGATCTCCCAGCAGCATGAGCCTGCTCTGGGTCTCCACATCCAGCATGGATCTCCCAGGCAGCAGCAGCAGCAGCAGCAGCCTGCTCTGGGTCTCCACATCCAGCATGGATCTCCCAGGCAGCATGGGCCTGCTCTGGGTCTCCACATCCAGCATGGATCCCCCAGGCAGCAGCAGCCTGCTCTGGTTCTCCTAACCTCCACATCCAGCATGGATCTCCCAGCAGCATGAGCCTGCTCTGGGTCTCCACATGCAGTATGGATCTCCCAGGCAGCAGCAGCAGCCTTCTCTGTGTCTCCACATCCAGCATGGATCTCCCAGGCAGCAGCAGCCTGCTCTGGGTCTCCACATGTAGCATGGATCTCCCAGGCAGCAGCAGCCTGCTCTGGGTCTCCACATGTAGCATGGATCTCCCAGGCAGCATGAGCCTGCTCTGGGTCTCCACATCCAGCATGGATCTCCAAGCAGCAGCAGCAGCAGCCTGCTCTGGGTCTCCTAACCTCCACATCCAGCATGGATGTCCCAGGCAGCATGAGCCTGCTCTGGGTCTCCACATCCAGCTTGGATCTCCCAGCAGAATGAGCCTGCTCTGGGTCTCCACATGCAGCATGGATCTCCCAGACAGGAGCAGCCTGCTCTGGGTCTCCTAACCTCCACATCCACTATGGATCTCCCAGCAGCAGCAGCCTGCTCTGGGTCTCCACATCCAGCATGGATCTCCCAGGCAGCAGCAGCCTTCTATGGTTCTCCTAACCTCCACTTCCAGCATGGATCTCCCAGCAGTATGAGCCTGCTCTGGGTCTCCACATGCAGCATGGATCTCCCAGGCAGCAGCAGCAGCCTTCTCTGGGTCTCCACATCCAGCATGGATCTCCCAGGCAGCAGCAGCCTGCTCTGGGTCTCCACATGTAGCATGGATCTCCCAGGCAGCATGAGCCTGCTCTGGGTCTCCACATCCAGCATGGATCTCCAAGCAGCAGCAGCAGCCTGCTCTGGGTCTCCTAACCTCCACATCCAGCATGGATGTCCCAGGCAGCATGAGCCTGCTCTGGGTCTCCACATCCAGCTTGGATCTCCCAGCAGCATGAGCCTGCTCTGGGTCTCCACATGCAGCATGGATCTCCCAGACAGGAGCAGCCTGCTCTGGGTCTCCTAACCTCCACATCCACTATGGATCTCCCAGCAGCATGAGCCTGCTCTGGGTCTCCACATCCAGCATTGATCTCCCAGCAGCATGAGCCTGCTCTGGGTCTCCACATCCAGCATGGATCTCCCAGGCAGCAGCAGCAGCCTGCTCTGGGTCTCCACATCCAGCATGGATCTCCCAGGCAGCAGCAGCCTGCTTTGGGTCTCTTAACCTCCACATCCAGCATGGATCTCCCAGCAGCATGAGCCTGCTCTGGGTCTCCTAACCTCAACATCCAGCATGGATCTCCCAGCAGCATGAGCCTGCTCTGGGTCTCCACATGCAGCATGGATCTCCCAGGCAGGAGCAGCCTACTCTGGGTCTCTTAACCTCCACATCCAGCATGGATCTCCCAGGCAGCAGCAGCTTGCTCTGGGTCTCTTAACGAAAGTTACTGCTGTAACTACGGTTCTATGAATCCCGGATGACCGCCAGAGGCGGTGCTTTAAGCACTGGAATGATCATTCTTGCGCATGCGCAGGTCGAGTACTAATGACAACAAAGTCACCTGTGACCTGCCGGGGACCCACATGACTCTATATAGTCACGTGGCACCCGGCGTTCAATCCCTCAATCTTCTCGTGAAAAGCAGAGATTCCGAGGGACCAAGCACTCTGGCGGTCATCCGGGATTCATAGAACCGTAGTTACAGCAGTAACTTTCGTTCTATTTCATCCCTACTGACCGCCAGAGGCGGTGCTTTAAGCACTGGATGACTTATGTCAACAAGGTCACGAGGAATCAGCAATATTCACCTAACGTGTTGTAGATGTATGCTGCTCCAGAATTCTTTGAAGGGGATGAGGCGCAGCCACATTCACCCTGTAAAACCGAGTAAAGGTACTCTGTGATTTCCAGGAGGCCGCACGGCATATAACATCCAACGGCACCCCAGTCATGGCAGCAAACGATGTCGACATGCCCCTTGTAGAGTGGCACTTCACTCCTGTCGGCAGAGGCTGGTCCTGCAAGGCATAAGCCTTGGAGATCAAATCCACAACCCAGTGTGCCAGTCGCTGCTTAGAAAGTGCCTGACCTTTCCGTGAGCCGGCGTAGCAAACAAAAAGGCTATTTGTCTTCCGAAAGGATGCCGTGACATTGATATATGCCTCAAGGGCACGAACAGGGCACAGTGGTTCGGAGGGGCATCCCGTATCAAACCGAGCAAGATGGAGTGGCTGGTTACCGTCCGCCCCCAGTGACACCTTAGGGATGAACGCTGCGTCAGGCCACAGTGTGACACCTGACCCATCAGGATTCCACCGGCAGCAGGGCTCGGCCACCGAGAGAGCCTGCAATTCACCCACACGCTTTGCTGAAACCATCGCCAAAAGGAACGCTGTCTTCAGTGAGAGCCATTTGAGGTCTGCTGATGCCAGGGGCTCAAATGGGTGGGATCGAAGAGCTTCAAGCACCAGAGAAAGGTCCCATGCCGGTGCCACAGGGCGGTTGGGTGGATGCAAACGCCGAGCACCTCTCATAAACAGCACAACGTCCTTGTCTCGGCCCACTGTGCAACCATTCAGCCCGACATGCCGACAGGAAATGGCAGCTACATATACTTTTAAGGTAGATGGAGACCGCCCCTGATCCAGCAATTCCTGCAGGAAGGTCAGTATGTCAGAGACTGAACACTGCACCGGGTCCTGCCCTTTATTACGGCACCAGGTTGCAAAGAGAGCCCACTTGTTATCATAGACAGCTCGTGTGGATGGCGCCCATGCATTAGCCATTGTATGCCCTACTGACCCAGTGTATCTCGAGAAAGTGGACCCCGGCCTTGCAGGGGCCAAATCCAGAGCTGGAGCCGGTCTGGTTTGGGGTGCAAAATCTGACCCCCCAGCTGGGAGAGGAGATCCGTCCTGCAGGGGAGACGCATTGGCGAGCCGGAGCTGAGCTCGTGCAGTAGAGGAAACCAAGTCCTCGCTGGCCAGAAGGGTGCCACCAGCAGAACCCTGTGCCCTTCCTGGCGTACCCTTAGGAGAGTCTGAAAAAGCAGACTGAACGGTGGAAAGGCGTAAAGGAGGGTCCGGGGCCAGTCGTGTGCCAGCGCATCGTGGCCCAGAGGGCTGCTGTCGTCCAAGGAGAACCACAGGGGGCAGTGAAATGCGTCCCTTGAGGCAAAGAGGTCCACGTCCGCCCTGCCGAAGACCTTCCAGATGTCCTTCACTACCTCTTGGTGAAGCTTCCACTCTCCTGGAAGCGGCTTCTGGCGGGATAGAAAATCTGCTGGCACATTCTCTGGCCCGGGGATGTAGGCTGCTCTGAGGCTGGCCAAGTATGGAGCTGCCCAGGTTAGCAGCTGTTGAGTCAAACACAACAGTTTCCTTGACCTGGTACCCCCTTGGTGGTTGATGTGAAAGACCACAGCAGTGTTGTCTGACCTCACTAGCACATGCTTTCCCTGCAAGCCTGGGAGAAAGCTCTGAAGAGCCAGAAGTACAGCCTGCAATTCCAGGACATTGATGTGTTCCCTGCACTGCCGCTGGGACCATGTCCCTTGTGCCATTTGGCCCCGCCAGGTTGCACCCCAGCCCGTGGAGGATGCATCCGTAAACACAACTTCCCGACGACACGGGAGGGAGCCGAGCGGAACCCCTGTCGTCATAAACGCCCTGACCCTCCACTGGGACAGAGACTGAAGACACTGAGGCCCCACCCGAAGTCGTCTGAGACGATGAGTGTTCCGTGTGGAGTCCAGACCGAAGCTGTTCAACCACATCTGGAGGGGCCGCAATGACAGCAGTCCCAAGGGCACTACGGCGGATGCGGCTGTGAGCATGCCCAAAAGGCGAAGATACTGCACAAGAGGTGGTGCCATGCCACGCCTGAATTCCGGAAGGATGCTCAATACGCTGTTCACCCGCTGGGGTGACGGGCAAGCGGTCATCGACACAGAATCCATGGCAATGCCCAGGAAGACAGTCTGCTGTGAGGGAGTCAGACTGCTTTTCTCCATGTTTACCTGCAAGCCCAAACATCCCACATGATGGAGCACTAACCGGGTATCTCGGACTGCCTGGTTCCGTGTCGCGGCACAAATGAGCCAGTCGTCCAGGTAAGGGAGGATTCTTATTCCTTGTGCCTGCAGAGGAGAGAGGGCCGCTGCGACACATCGGGTGAACACCCTGGGAGACAGCGAAAGTCCGAACGGGAGGACCTTGAACTGGAAGTGCCTCCCCTGAAAGGCAAAACGAAGAAACCGCCAATGTGGCGGAGCGATTGGAACATGAAAATAGGCATCCTTGAGATCTATTGAAGTGAACCAATCGCCCGGGGAAATTGCCTGCAACACTTCCCTGATGGTCAGCATATGAAAAGGCATGACCTTCAGGTACGCATTCAGGCCTCTGAGGTCCAAGACTGGACGCAGGCCCCCCGTCTTCTTCGGAACCAGAAAATATATTGAATAAAAGCCCCCTGGATCCCGCAGGGGGTCCACAGGCACTATAGCGCCCTTGGCCAGCAAGGTGCAGATTTCCTGGTTTAGTGCCTGTGCCTTCACCGGGTCGCGGATCACAGTCATCCTGACCCGGCCAGGGACGGGTGGCCTGCGGCGGAATTGAACACGGTACCCCCTGGACAGTGTGGACAACACCCACAAATCTGGGGTGTGGGCAGCCCAGAAGCCGAGCTGTCCTGGGGTAAAACAACCGACCGCAGGCCCTAAGGCGTCATCTGCGGGCCCCCCGGCCCCTTGAAGGCTTGGGAGGACGCCGACCAGACTGCGTGGCTCGAAAGGAATGAGATGACCTTGCCCCAGCTTGGCCTTGAGCCTGGTTTCCGTGACCTGGGGCAGGCCTTTGGACCGATGTCTGGGCTGGTACCAGCCCCTGTGGCTCAAGGGAAAGAGATGGACGTGAAGGCCTCCGCGAAGGACCCGCAGCTGCCAAAGTGCGGACAGGTTGGCGATCACGTCTTTGAAGGCCTGCCAGCTGCTGCCTTGTTCTAGAGGCCTGAGCTGTACGGTCCAATGCCTCCAGTGCTGCAGAGCCAAAAAGTTCCCCCGGAACGACAGGCAGGGCCCGAAGGGTTCTCCTACAAGGATCAGTAAGAGGCGACTGCGCCAACCAGACCTGGCGGCGAGCATGAACTAGCGTGGACAGTGTGCGTCCAAGCTCTCTAGTCATGAGAGCAAAGGCCTGCAGAGATGCATCAACCAGGCCTTGCGTGGCGTGGTCCAGTGGAACAGACTCCAGTGAGGAAGACAGGGCCAACATAAGATGGGAGAGAGAGTTCCCAATCCGGCCCATGCGGGCCCCAGAGTCATAGGCCTTGCAGAGAAGGTCGTCAGTAATGCGACACTGAGGGCGCGGACAACGCGCATTGGGCCGCAAAACCTCATCAGGTGGGACAATAAGAGAGGCAATGCCAGGTTCCACCGCTGGCATCTGCCCCAAGCCAACCCTGGGTGCCTCCTGCATAGCTGCCAGGACCCTGCCATCTGTTGTCAGACGTGAAAGCGCCTTGGTGTCTGACCAGCAAGCATGCAGCTCCCGTATATACTCCCCAGAGGGAGGAACCACAAAGGCAGTCTCTGATCTACTGCGCTTAAAGAAGGCGCTGGAAGCTGCAGGCTGGGTCTGAGGAACATCAATATTTAAACGGGCAAGTGCCGTTCGGATGGCGGCTGTCACAGACTCCCCCGCATCCTCCTGGGAGGCAATGGAATCAGACCCGGAGGCCCCGGAGCCCAGCTCCTGGAGGTCCTCACAGAAGTGGGTGCCAGAGGCCGCCACAGAAATAGCATCATCATCATCCATGACTGACACTTCATCCTGCTGGGGAGGGAGAGCTGCGCTGCCATCACCCCCAGCCTGAAAGGACTGGAGAAGGGCCTTCATTTCGGCCAGCTCCGAGGTGAGATGATCCACTCTTGTGGACAATCTCCCTGCATCAGTCTGTCTGGCTCGTTTTGGCGGCACCAAAGGTGCAGCCACAGTTGGCCGTTTGCACATCGTCTTTCCCGGTGGCAACAGACTATGCGGCGCAGCGCCCGCCCAGTCGGTAGGCTGCTGCAGCGCAGCCAACCGACTCAGTCTGACCGACCGGGGCATGACGGAGCAGTTAGGGCAGGCGTTATCCGACAGCGCCTCCCGGAGATGTTCCACACCAAGACAGGAGGGACACAAATCATGCCCGTCGTCGGGCTGAAGCGGAGCCAGACAGGTCGAGCAACACAAATTTTCCAGCATCATAATGCTAAAGGCGTGATCAGCCCGCCACCAACAAGAAGTCACCACGAGCAGGAAACGCCACCGGCGACTCTGTTGTAGGAAAACTCCCTTAGAGGTTTCGAACACAGCGTGAGCAGAAACGCCACCAGCGAGTCCGCTTGTTAACTAAGGATGAACTCAACACGAGCAGAAAACGCCACTGGTGAGTCAAATAAAATAACTTATAGTGAACTCAACGCGAGCAGAAAACGCTACTGGTGAGTCAGATAAACAAACTTATAGTGAACTCAACGCGAGCAGAAAACGCTACTGGTGAGTCAGATAAACAAACTTATAGTGAACTCAACGCGAGCAGAAAACGCTACTGGTGAGTCAAATAAACAAACTTATAGTGAACTCAACGCGAGCAGAAAACGCTACAGGTGAGTCAGATAAACAAACTTATAGTGAACTCAACGCGAGCAGAAAACGCTACTGGTGAGTCAGATAAACAAACTATAGTGAACTCAACGCGAGCAGAAAACGCTACAGGTGAGTCAGATAAACAAACTTATAGTGAACTCAACGCGAGCAGAAAACGCTACTGGTGAGTCAGATAAACAAACTTATAGTGAACTCAACGCGAGCAGAAAACGCTACTGGTGAGTCAGATAAACAAACTTATAGTGAACTCAACGCGAGCAGAAAACGCTACTGGTGAGTCAGATAAACAAACTTATAGAGAACTCAACGCGAGCAGCAACGCTACTGGTGAGTAAAAAGAACCACAAAATTACCGTGGTAACTCAGCGCGAGCAGTAAACTACTGCTGAGAAAAGAACAAAACTTACCAGTTCATGTCGCGGCGACCGCAAATCTGGTAAAGTGAAAGCAGCTTGTGCAGCCCCTGGAGGGCGAAACTTACCCGCAGCTCCGACCAAACCCGGTCACGGGGCTACCAGCAACAAGCAGCTAGATTTAGCACGTGCTAAACACAGAAGCAGTCAGCTTCACACGACCATACCTGCGCGCGAGAAGAACGAAGGGATTGAACGCCGGGTGCCACGTGACTATATAGAGTCACGTGGGTCCCCGGCAGGTCACAGGTGACTTTGTTGTCATTAGTACTCGACCTGCGCATGCGCAAGAATGATCATTCCAGTGCTTAAAGCACCGCCTCTGGCGGTCAGTAGGGATGAAATAGAACCTCCACATCCAGCATGGATCTCCAAGCAGCAGCAGCCTGCTCTGGGTCTCCTAACCTCCACATCCAACATGGATGTCCCAGGCAGCATGAGCCTGCTCTGGGTCTGCTAACCTCCACATCCAGCATGGATGTCCCAGGCAGCATGAGCCTGCTCTGGGTCTCCACATCCAGCATGGATCTCCCAGGCAGCATGGGCCTGCTCTGGGTCTCCACATCCAGCATGGATCCCCCAGGCAGCAGCAGCCTGCTCTGGGTCTCCTAACCTCCACATCCAACATGGATCTCCCAGCAGCATGAGCCTGCTCTGGGTCTCCACATCCAGCATGGATCTCCCAGCAGCATGAGCCTGCTCTGGGTCTCCACATGCAGCATGGATCTCCCAGACAGGAGCAGCCTGCTCTGGGTCTCCTAACCTCCACATCCAGCATGGATCTCCCAGCAGCATGAGCATTCTGCTCTGGGTCTCCTAACCTCCAAATCCAGCATGGATCTCCCAGCAGCATGAGCCTGCTCTGGGTCTCCACATGCAGCATGGATCTCCCAGACAGGAGCAGCCTGCTCTGGGTCTCCCAACCTCCACATCCAGCATGGATCTCCCAGCAGCATGAGCAGCCTGCTCTGGGTCTCCACATCCAGCATGGATCTCCCAGCAGCATGAGCCTGCTCTGGTTCTCCTAACCTCCACTTCCAGCATGGATCTCCCAGCAGCATGAGCCTGCTCTGGGTCTCCACATCCAGCATGGATCTCCCAGGCAGCAGCAGCAGCAGCAGCAGCAGCCTGCTCTGGGTCTCCACATCCAGCATGGATCTCCCAGGCAGCAGCAGCAGCAGCAGCAGCCTGCTCTGGGTCTCCACATCCAGCATGGATCCCCCAGGCAGCAGCAGCCTGCTCTGGTTCTCCTAACCTCCACATCCAGCATGGATCTCCCAGCAGCATGAGCCTGCTCTGGGTCTCCACATGCAGTATGGATCTCCCAGGCAGCAGCAGCAGCCTTCTCTGTGTCTCCACATCCAGCATGGATCTCCCAGGCAGCAGCAGCCTGCTCTGGGTCTCCACATGTAGCATGGATCTCCCAGGCAGCATGAGCCTGCTCTGGGTCTCCACATCCAGCATGGGATCTCCAATCACGGGCAGCAGCATCCTTGCCTCTGGGTCTCCTAACCGCCACATCAGCATGGATCTCCCAGCAGCATGAGCCTGCCTCTGGGTCTCCACAGGCAGCGCATGGATCTCCAGACAGGAGCCAGCCTGCTCTGGGTCCTCCCCCAACCTCCACATCCAGCATGGATCTCCCCAGCACGCATGAGCAAGGCCCTGCTCTGGGTCTCCACATCCAGCATGGATACTCCCAGCATCATGAGCCTGCTCTGGTTCTCCTAAACCTCCACTTCCAGCATGGATCTCCCAGCAGCATGAGCGCCTGCTCTGGGGTCTCCACATCAAGCATGGATCTCCAGCAGCATGAGAGCCTGCTCTGGTACTCCTAACCATCACTTCCAGCACATGGATCTCCCAGCAGCATGAGCCTGCTCTGGGTCTCCACATCCAGCATGG
>NW_023396752.1:62680-136567 GCF_011125445.2 Fundulus heteroclitus
CCACTTGTAGCATGGATCTCCCAGGCAGCAGCAGCCTGCTCTGGGTCTCCACATGCAGCATGGATCTCCCAGGCAGCAGCAGCCTGCTCTGGTCTCCTAACCTCCACATCCAGCATGGATCTCCCAGGCAGCAGCAGCCTGCTCTGGGTCTCCTAAACTCCACATCCAGCATGGATCTCCCAGCAGCATGAGCCTGCTCTGGGTCTCCACTTGCAGCATGGATCTCCCAGGCAGCAGCAGCAGCCTGCTCTGGGTCTCCACATCCAGCATGGATCTCCCAGGCAGCAGCAGCCCGCTCTGGGTCTCCTAACCTCCACATCCAGCATGGATCTCCCAGCAGCATGAGCCTGCTCTGGGTCTCCACATCCAGCATGGATCTCCCAGGCAGCAGCAGCCTGCTCTGGGTCTCCACATCCAGCATGGATCTCCCAGGCAGCAGCAGCAGCCTGCTCTGGGTCTCCACATCCAGCATGGATCTCCCAGCAGCAGCAGCAGCCTGCTCGGTCTCCTAACACTCCACATCCAGCATGGATCTCCCAGGCAGCATGAGCCTGCTCTGGGTCTCCACATGCAGCATGGATCTCCCAGACAGGAGCAGCCTGCTCTGGGTCTCCTAACCTCCACATCCAGCATGGATCTCCCAGCAGCATGAGCCTGCTCTGGGTCTCCACATCCAGCATGGATCTCCCAGCAGCATGAGCCTGCTCTGGGTCTCCACATCCAGCATGGATCTCCAGGTAGCAGCAGCCTGCTCTGGGTCTCCACATCCAGCATGGATCTCCCAGCAGCAGCAGCCTGCTGGGTCTCCTAACCTCCACATCCAGCATGGATCTCCCAGCAGCATGAGCCTGCTCTGGGTCTCCACATGCAGCATGGATCTCCCAGGCAGCAGCAGCCTGCTTTGGGTCTCTTAACCTCCACATCCAGCATGGATCTCCCAGCAGCATGAGCCTGCTCTGGGTCTCCTAACCTCCATCCAGCATGGATCTCCAGGCAGCAGCAGAGCCTGCTCTGGGTCTCCCATCCAGCATGGATCTCCAGGCAGCAGCAGCCTGCTCGGTCTCCTAACCTCCACATCCAGCATGGATCTCCCAGCAGCATGAGCCTGCTCTGGGTCTCCTAACCTCCAATCCAGCATGGATCTCCCAGCAGCATGAGCCTGCTCTGGGTCTCCACATGCAGCATGGATCTCCCAGGCAGGAGCAGCCTGCTCTGGGTCTCCTAACCTCCACATCCAGCATGGATCTCCCAGCAGCATGAGCAGCCTGCTCTGGGTCTCCTAACCTCCAAATCCAGCATGGATCTCCCAGCAGCATGAGCCTGCTCTGGGTCTCCAATTCCAGCATGGATCTCCCAGCAGCAGGAGCCCTGCTCTGGGTCTCCTAACCTCACATCCAGCATGGATCTCCCAGCAGCATGAGCCTGCTCTGGGTCTCCACATCCAGCAGGATCTCCCAGCAGCAGCAGCAGCCGCAGCAGACTGCTCGGGTCTCCACATCCAGCATGGATCTCCCAGCAGCAGAGCCTGCTCTGGGTCTCCACATCCAGCATGGATCTCCCAGGCAGCAGCAGCAGCAGCAGAGCCTGCTCTGGGTCTCACATCCAGCATGGATCTCCCAGCAGCAGCAGCAGCCTTCTCGGGTCTCCACATCCAGCATGGATCTCCCAGGCAGCAGCAGCCTGCTCTGGGTCTCCACATTAGCATGGATCTCCCAGGCAGCATGAGCCTGCTCTGGGTCTCCACATCCAGCATGGATCTCCAAGCAGCAGCAGCAGCCTGCTCTGGGTCTCCTAACCTCCACATCCAGCATGGATCTCCCAGCAGCATGAGCCTGCTCTGGGTCTCCACATCCAGCATGGATCTCCCAGCAGAGCAGCCTGCTCTGGGTCTCCAACCTCCACATCCAGCATGGATCTCCAGCAGCATGAGCAGCCTGCTCTGGGTCTCCACATCCAGCATGGATCTCCCAGCAGCAGAGCCTGCTCTGTTTCCTAACCCCACATCCAGCATGGATCTCCCAGCAGCATGAGCAGCCTGCTCTGGGTCTCCACATCCAGCATGGATCTCCCAGCAGCATGAGCCTGCTCTGGTTCTCCTAACCTCCACATCCAGCATGGATCTCCCAGCAGCATGAGCCTGCTCTGGGTCTCCACATCCAGCATGGATCTCCCAGGCAGCAGCAGCAGCAGCAGCCTGCTCTGGGTCTCCACATCCAGCATGGATCTCCCAGGCAGCATGGGCCTGCTCTGGGTCTCCACATCCAGCATGGATCTCCCAGGCAGCAGCAGCCTGCTCTGGGTCTCCTAACCTCCACATCCAGCATGGATCTCCCAGCAGCATGAGCCTGCTCTGGGTCTCCACATGCAGCATGGATCTCCAGGCAGAAGCAGCAGCCTCTCTGTGTCTCCACATCCAGCATGGATCTCCGCAGCAGCAGCAGCCTGCTCTGGGTCTCCACATCCAGCATGGATCTCCCAGGCAGCAGCAGCCTGCTCTGGGTCTCCACATCCAGCATGGATCTCCCAGGCAGCATGAGCCTGCTCTGGGTCTCCACATCCAGCATGGATCTCCAAGCAGCAGCAGCAGCCTGCTCTGGGTCTCCTAACCTCCACATCCAGCATGGATCTCCCAGGCAGCATGAGCCTGCTCTGGGTCTCACATCCAGCATGGATCTCCCAGCAGCATGAGCCTGCTCTGGGTCTCCACATGCAGCATGGATCTCCCAGACAGGAGCAGCCTGCTCTGGGTCTCCTAACCTCCACATCCAGCATGGATCTCCCAGCAGCATGAGCCTGCTCTGGGTCTCCACATCCAGCATGATCCCAGCAGCATGAGCCTGCTCTGGGTCTCCACATCCAGCATGGATCTCCCAGGCAGCAGCAGCAGCCTGCTCTGGGTCTCCACATCCAGCATGGATCTCCCAGGCAGCAGCAGCCTGCTTTGGGTCTCTTAACCTCCACATCCAGCATGGATCTCCCAGCAGCATGAGCCTGCTCTGGGTCTCCTAACCTCAACATCCAGCATGGATCTCCCAGCAGCATGAGCCTGCTCTGGGTCTCCACATGCAGCATGGATCTCCCAGACAGGAGCAGCCTGCTCTGGGTCTCCTAACCTCCACATCCAGCATGGATCTCCCAGCAGCAGCAGCCTGCTCTGGGTCTCCTAACCTCCACATCCAGCATGGATCTCCCAGCAGCATGAGCCTGCTCTGGGTCTCCACATCCAGCATGGATCTCCCAGACAGGAGCAGCCTGTTCTGGGTCTCCTAACCTCCACATCCAGCATGGATCTCCAAGCAGCATGAGCCTGCTCTGGGTCTCCTAACCTCCACATCCAGCATGGATCTCCCAGCAGCATGAGCAGCCTGCTCTGGGTCTCCTAACCTCCACATCCAGCATGGATCTCCCAGGCAGCAGCAGACGCCTCCTCTGGGTCTCCACATGCAGCATGGATCTCCCAGGCAGGAGCAGCCTACTCTGGGTCTCTTAACCTCCACATCCAGCATGGATCTCCCAGGCAGCAGCAGCCTACTCTGGGTCTCTTAACCTCCACATCCAGCATGGATCTCCCAGGCAGCAGCAGCCTGCTCTGGGTCTCTTAACCTCCACATCCAGCATGGATCTCCAAGCAGCAGCAGCAGCCTGCTCTGGGTCTCTAACCTCCACATCCAGCATGGATCTCCCAGGCAGCATGAGCCTGCTCTGGGTCTCCTAACCTCCACATCCAGCATGGATCTCCCAGGCAGCATGAGCCTGCTCTGGGTCTCCACATCCAGCATGGATCTCCCAGGCAGCATGGGCCTGCTCTGGGTCTCCACATCCAGCATGGATCCCCCAGGCAGCAGCAGCCTGCTCTGGGTCTCCTAACCTCCACATCCAACATGGATCTCCCAGCAGCATGAGCCTGCTCTGGGTCTCCACATCCAGCATGGATCTCCCAGCAGCATGAGCCTGCTCTGGGTCTCCACATCCAGCATGGATCTCCCAGCAGCAGCAGCCTGCTCTGGGTCTCCTAACCTCCACATCCAGCATGGATCTCCCAGCAGCATGAGCCTGCTCTGGGTCTCCTAACCTCCACATCCAGCATGGATCTCCCAGCAGCATGAGCAGCCTGCTCTGGGTCTCCACATCCAGCATGGATCTCCCAGGCAGCAGCAGCCTTCTATGGTTCTCCTAACCTCCACATCCAGCATGGATCTCCCAGCAGCAGCAGCCTGCTCTGGGTCTCCTAACCTCCACTCCAGCATGGATCTCCCAGCAGCATGAGCCTGCTCTGGGTCTCCACATCCAGCATGGATCTCCCAGGCAGCAGCAGCAGCAGCAGCAGCCTGCTCTGGGTCTCCACATCCAGCATGGATCTCCCAGGCAGCAGCAGCCTGCTCTGGGTCTCCTAACCTCCACATCCAGCATGGATCTCCCAGCAGCATGAGCCTGCTCTGGGTCTCCACATGCAGCATGGATCTCCCAGGCAGCAGCAGCAGCCTGCTCTGGGTCTCCACATCCAGCATGGATCTCCCAGGCAGCATGAGCCTGCTCTGGGTCTCCACATCCAGCATGGATCTCCCAGGCAGCATGAGCCTGCTCTGGGGTCTCCACATCCAGCATGGATCTCCAAGCAGCAGAGCGCCTGCTCTGGGTCTCCTAACCTCCACATCCACATGGATCTCCCAGCAGCATGAGCCTGCTCTGGGTCTCCACATCCAGCATGGATCTCCCAGCAGCATGAGCCTGCTCTGGGTCTCCACATCCAGCATGGATCTCCCAGCAGCAGCAGCCTGCTCTGGGTCTCCTAACCTCCAATCCAGCATGGATCTCCAGCAGCATGAGCCTGCTCTGGGTCTCCACATGCAGCATGGATCTCCAGACAGGAGCAGCTGCCTGGGTCTTAACCTCCACATCCAGCATGGATCTCCCAGCAGCATGAGCTGCTCTGGGTCTCCTAACCTCCACATCCAGCATGGATCTCCCAGCAGCATGAGCAGCTGCTCTGGGGTCTCCACATCCAGCATGGATCTCCCAGGCAGCAGCAGCCTTCTTGGTTCTCCTAACCTCCACATCCAGCATGGATCTCCCAGCAGCATGAGCCTGCTCTGGGTCTCTAACCTCCAATCCAGCATGGATCTCCCAGCAGCAGGAGCCTGCTCTGGGTCTCCTAACTCCACATCCAGCATGGATCTCCCAGGCAGCAGCAGCAGCCTGCTCTGGTTCTCCTAACCTCCACATCCAGCATGGATCTCCCAGCAGCATGAGCCTGCTCTGGGTCTCCACATGCAGCATGGATCTCCCAGGCAGCAGCAGCAGCCTTCTCTTGGGTCTCCACATCAGCATGGATCTCCCAGGCAGCAGCAGCCTGCTCGGGTCTCCACATGTAGCATGGATCTCCCAGGCAGCATGAGCCTGCTCTGGGTTCTCCACATCCAGCATGGATCTCCAGGCAGCAGCATGAGCCTGCTCTGGTCTCCTAACCTCCACATCCAGCATGGATCTCCCAGCAGCATGAGCCTGCTAGGGTCTCCACATCCAGCATGGATCTCCCAGCAGCATGAGCCTGCTCTGGGTCTCCACATCCAGCATGGATCTCCCAGGCAGCAGCAGCCTGCTCTGGGTCTCCTAACCTCCACATCCAGCATGGATCTCCCAGGCAGCAGCAGAAGCCTGCTCTGGATCTCCACATGCAGCATGGATCTCCCAGCAGCATGAGCCTGCTCTGGGTCTCCACATGCAGCATGGATCTCCCAGGCAGGAGCAGCCTGCTCTGGGTCTCCTAACCTCCACATCCAGCATGGATCTCCCAGCAGCATGAGCCTGCTCTGGGTCTCCACATCCAGCATGGATCTCCCAGGCAGCAGCAGCCTGCTCTGGTTCTCCTAACCTCCACATCCAGCATGGATCTCCCAGCAGCATGAGCCTGCTCTGGTTCTCCTAACCTCCACATCCAGCATGGATCTCCCAGCAGCATGAGCCTGCTCTGGGTCTCCTAACCTCCACATCCAGCATGGATCTTCCAGCAGCAGCAGCCTGCTCTGGGTCTCCACATCCAGCATGGATCTCCCAGGCAGCAGCAGCCTGCTCTGGGTCTCCTAACCTCCACATCCAGCATGGATCTCCCAGCAGCAGCAGCCTGCTCTGGGTCTCCTAACCTCCACATCCAGCATGGATCTCCCAGCAGCATGAGCCTGCTCTGGTTCTCCTAACCTCCACATCCAGCATGGATCTCCCAGCAGCATGAGCCTGCTCTGGGTCTCCACATCCAGCATGGATCTCCCAGGCAGCAGCAGCAGCCTTCTCTGGGTCTCCACATCCAGCATGGATCTCCCAGGCAGCATGAGCCTGCTCTGGGTCTCCTAACCTCCACATCCAGCATGGATCTCCCAGCAGCATGAGCCTGCTCTGGGTCTCCACATCCAGCATGGATCTCCCAGGCAGCATGAGCCTGCTCTGGGTCTCCACATCCAGCATGGATCTCCAAGCAGCAGCAGCAGCCTGCTCTGGGTCTCCTAACCTCCACATCCAGCATGGATCTCCCAGCAGCATGAGCCTGCTCTGGGTCTCCACATGCAGCATGGATCTCCCAGACAGGAGCAGCCTGCTCTGGGTCTCCTAACCTCCACATCCAGCATGGATCTCCCAGCAGCATGAGCCTGCTCTGGGTCTCCACATCCAGCATGGATCTCCCAGGCAGCAGCAGCAGCCTGCTCTGGGTCTCCACATCCAGCATGGATCTCCCAGGCAGCAGCAGCCTGCTCTGGGTCTCCTAACCTCCACATCCAGCATGGATCTCCCAGGCAGCATGAGCCTGCTCTGGGTCTCCACATCCAGCTTGGATCTCCCAGCAGCATGAGCCTGCTCTGGGTCTCCACATCCAGCATGGATCTCCCAGGCAGCAGCAGCCTGCTCTGGGTCTCCTAACCTCCACATCCAGCATGGATCTCCCAGCAGCATGAGCCTGCTCTGGGTCTCCTAACCTCCACATCCAGCATGGATCTCCCAGCAGCATGAGCCTGCTCTGGGTCTCCACATGCAGCATGGATCTCCCAGCAGCAGCAGCCTGCTCTGGGTCTCCTAACCTCCACATCCAGCATGGATCTCCCAGCAGCAGGAGCAGCCTGCTCTGGGTCTCCTAAACTCCAAATCCAGCATGGGTCTCCACATGCAGCATGGATCTCCCAGACAGCAGCCTGCTCTGGGTCTCCTAACCTCCACATCCAGCATGGATCTCCCAGCAGCATGAGCCTGCTCTGGGTCTCCTAACCTCCACATCCAGCATGGATCTCCCAGCAGCATGAGCCTGCTCTGGGTCTCCACATCCAGCATGGATCTCCCAGGCAGCAGCAGCCTGCTCTGGTCTCCTAACCTCCACATCCAGCATGGATCTCCCAGCAGCATGAGCCTGCTCTGGGTCTCCTAACCTCCACATCCAGCATGGATCTCCCAGCAGCATGAGCCTGCTCTGGGTCTCCTAACCTCCACATCCAGCATGGATCTCCCAGCAGCATGAGCCTGCTCTGGGTCTCCTAACCTCCACATCCAGCATGGATCTCCCAGCAGCATGAGCCTGCTCTGGGTCTCCACATGCAGCATGGATCTCCCAGACAGCAGCAGCCTGCTCTGGGTCTCCTAACCTCCACATCCAGCATGGATCTCCCAGCAGCATGAGCCTGCTCTGGGTCTCCACATCCAGCATGGATCTCCCAGGCAGCAGCAGCAGCCTGCTCTGGGTCTCCACATCCAGCATGGATCTCCCAGGCAGCAGCAGCCTGCTCTGGGTCTCTAACCTCCACATCCAGCATGGATCTCCCAGCAGCATGAGCCTGCTCTGGGTCTCCTAACCTCCACATCCAGCATGGATCTCCCAGCAGCATGAGCCTGCTCTGGGTCTCCACATCCAGCATGGATCTCCCAGCAGCAGCAGCCTGCTCTGGGTCTCCTAACCTCCACATCCAGCATGGATCTCCCAGCAGCATGAGCCTGCTCTGGGTCTCCACATCCAGCATGGATCTCCCAGGCAGCAGCAGCCTGCTCTGGGTCCTAACCTCCACATCCAGCATGGATCTCCCAGCAGCATGAGCCTGCTCTGGGTCTCCTCTCCACATCCAGCATGGATCTCCCAGCAGCATGAGCAGCCTGCTCTGGGTCTCCTAACCTCCACATCCAGCATGGATCTCCCAGGCAGCAGCAGCCTGCTCTGGGTCTCCACATGCAGCATGGAACTCCCAGCAGCATGAGCCTGCTCTGGGTCTCCTAACCTCCACATCCAGCATGGATCTCCCAGGCAGGAGCAGCCTGCTCTGGGTCTCCTAACCTCCACATCCAGCATGGATCTCCCAGGCAGCAGCAGCCTGCTCTGGGTCTCTTAACCTCCACATCCAGCATGGATCTCCCAGGCAGCAGCAGCCTGCTCTGGGTCTCCTAACCTCCACATCCAGCATGGATCTCCCAGGCAGCAGCAGCCTGCTCTGGGTCTCCTAACCTCCACATCCAGCATGGATCTCCCAGGCAGCAGCAGCCCGCTCTGGGTCTCCTAACCTCCACATCCAGCATGGATCTCCCAGGCAGCATGAGCCTGCTCTGGGTCTCCACATCCAGCATGGATCTCCCAGGCAGCAGCAGCCTGCTCTGGGTCTCCTAACCTCCACATCCAGCATGGATCTCCAAGCAGCATGAGCCTGCTCTGGGTCTCCTAACCTCCACATCCAGCATGGATCTCCCAGCAGCATGAGCCTGCTCTGGGTCTCCACATGCAGCATGGATCTCCCAGGCAGGAGCAGCCTGCTCTGGGTCTCCTAACCTCCACATCCAGCATGGATCTCCCAGCAGCAGCAGCCTGCTCTGGGTCTCCTAACCTCCACATCCAGCATGGATCTCCCAGCAGCATGAGCCTGCTCTGGGTCTCCACATGCAGCATGGATCTCCCAGGCAGCAGCAGCAGCCTGCTCTTGGTCTCCACATCCAGCATGGATCTCCCAGCAGCAGCAGCCTGCTCTGGTTCTCCTAACCTCCACATCCAGCATGGATCTCCCAGCAGCATGAGCCTGCTCTGGGTCTCCACATCCAGCATGGATCTCCCAGGCAGCAGCAGCAGCAGCAGCCTGCTCTGGGTCTCCACATCCAGCATGGATCTCCCAGCAGCATGAGCCTGCTCTGGGTCTCCACATCCAGCATGGATCTCCCAGGCAGCAGCAGCAGCCTGCTCTGGGTCTCCACATCCAGCATGGATCTCCCAGCAGCAGCAGCCTGCTCTGGGTCTCCACATCCAGCATGGATCTCCCAGGCAGCATGAGCCTGCTCTGGGTCTCCACATCCAGCATGGATCTCCCAGCAGCAGCAGCAGCCTGCTCTGGGTCTCCTAACCTCCACATCCAGCATGGATCTCCCAGCAGCATGAGCCTGCTCTGGGTCTCCACATCCAGCATGGATCTCCCAGCAGCAGCAGCAGCCTGCTCTGGGTCTCCACATCCAGCATGGATCTCCCAGGCAGCAGCAGCCTGCTCTGGGTCTCCTAACCTCCACATCCAGCATGGATCTCCCAGCAGCATGAGCCTGCTCTGGGTCTCCACATCCAGCATGGATCTCCCAGGCAGCAGCAGCCTGCTCTGGGTCTCCTAACCTCCACATCCAGCATGGATCTCCCAGGCAGCAGCAGACGCCTCCTCTGGGTCTCCACATCCAGCATGGATCTCCCAGGCAGCAGCAGCCTGCTCTGGGTCTCCTAACCTCCACATCCAGCATGGATCTCCCAGGCAGCAGCAGCCTGCTCTGGGTCTCCTAACCTCCACATCCAGCATGGATCTCCCAGCAGCAGCAGCCTGCTCTGGGTCTCCTAACCTCCACATCCAGCATGGATCTCCCAGGCAGCATGAGCCTGCTCTGGGTCTCCTAACCTCCACATCCAGCATGGATCTCCCAGGCAGCATGAGCCTGCTCTGGGTCTCCACATCCAGCATGGATCTCCCAGGCAGCATGAGCCTGCTCTGGGTCTCCACATCCAGCATGGATCTCCCAGGCAGCAGCAGCCTGCTCTGGGTCTCCTAACCTCCACATCCAGCATGGATCTCCCAGCAGCATGAGCCTGCTCTGGGTCTCCACATCCAGCATGGATCTCCCAGCAGCATGAGCCTGCTCTGGGTCTCCACATGCAGCATGGATCTCCCAGGCAGCAGCAGCCTGCTCTGGGTCTCCTAACCTCCACATCCAGCATGGATCTCCCAGCAGCATGAGCCTGCTCTGGGTCTCCTAACCTCCAAATCCAGCATGGATCTCCCAGCAGCATGAGCCTGCTCTGGGTCTCCACATGCAGCATGGATCTCCCAGACAGGAGCAGCCTGCTCTGGGTCTCCTAACCTCCACATCCAGCATGGATCTCCCAGCAGCATGAGCAGCCTGCTCTGGGTCTCCACATCCAGCATGGATCTCCCAGCAGCAGCAGCAGCCTGCTCTGGGTCTCCTAACCTCCACATCCAGCATGGATCTCCCAGCAGCATGAGCCTGCTCTGGTTCTCCTAACCTCCACATCCAGCATGGATCTCCCAGCAGCATGAGCCTGCTCTGGGTCTCCACATCCAGCATGGATCTCCCAGACAGCAGCAGCCTGCTCTGGGTCTCCTAACCTCCACATCCAGCATGGATCTCCCAGCAGCATGAGCCTGCTCTGGGTCTCCACATCCAGCATGGATCTCCCAGGCAGCAGCAGCAGCCTGCTCTGGGTCTCCTAACCTCCACATCCAGCATGGATCTCCCAGCAGCATGAGCCTGCTCTGGGTCTCCACATGCAGCATGGATCTCCCAGGCAGGAGCAGCCTGCTCTGGGTCTCCTAACCTCCACATCCAGCATGGATCTCCCAGCAGCATGAGCCTGCTCTGGGTCTCCACATCCAGCATGGATCTCCCAGGCAGCAGCAGCAGCCTGCTCTGGGTCTCCACATCCAGCATGGATCTCCCAGGCAGCAGCAGCCTGCTCTGGGTCTCCTAACCTCCACATCCAGCATGGATCTCCCAGGCAGCATGAGCCTGCTCTGGGTCTCCACATCCAGCATGGATCTCCCAGCAGCATGAGCCTGCTCTGGGTCTCCACATCCAGCATGGATCTCCCAGGCAGCAGCAGCCTGCTCTGGGTCTCTTAACCTCCACATCCAGCATGGATCTCCCAGCAGCATGAGCCTGCTCTGGGTCTCCTAACCTCCACATCCAGCATGGATCTCCCAGCAGCATGAGCCTGCTCTGGGTCTCCACATGCAGCATGGATCTCCCAGGCAGCAGCAGCCTGCTCTGGGTCTCCTAACCTCCACATCCAGCATGGATCTCCCAGCAGCATGAGCAGCCTGCTCTGGGTCTCCTAACCTCCAAATCCAGCATGGGTCTCCACATGCAGCATGGATCTCCCAGACAGGAGCAGCCTGCTCTGGGTCTCCTAACCTCCACATCCAGCATGGATCTCCCAGCAGCATGAGCCTGCTCTGGGTCTCCTAACCTCCACATCCAGCATGGATCTCCCAGCAGCATGAGCAGCCTGCTCTGGGTCTCCACATCCAGCATGGATCTCCCAGGCAGCAGCAGCCTGCTCTGGTTCTCCTAACCTCCACATCCAGCATGGATCTCCCAGCAGCATGAGCCTGCTCTGGTTCTCCTAACCTCCACATCCAGCATGGATCTCCCAGCAGCATGAGCCTGCTCTGGGTCTCCTAACCTCCACATCCAGCATGGATCTCCCAGCAGCATGAGCCTGCTCTGGGTCTCCTAACCTCCACATCCAGCATGGATCTCCCAGCAGCATGAGCCTGCTCTGGGTCTCCACATGCAGCATGGATCTCCCAGGCAGCAGCAGCCTGCTCTGGGTCTCCTAACCTCCACATCCAGCATGGATCTCCCAGCAGCATGAGCCTGCTCTGGGTCTCCACATCCAGCATGGATCTCCCAGGCAGCAGCAGCAGCCTGCTCTGGGTCTCCACATCCAGCATGGATCTCCCAGGCAGCAGCAGCCTGCTCTGGGTCTCTTAACCTCCACATCCAGCATGGATCTCCCAGCAGCATGAGCCTGCTCTGGGTCTCCTAACCTCCACATCCAGCATGGATCTCCCAGCAGCATGAGCCTGCTCTGGGTCTCCACATCCAGCATGGATCTCCCAGGCAGGAGCAGCCTGCTCTGGGTCTCCTAACCTCCACATCCAGCATGGATCTCCCAGCAGCATGAGCCTGCTCTGGGTCTCCACATCCAGCATGGATCTCCCAGCAGCAGCAGCCTGCTCTGGGTCTCCTAACCTCCACATCCAGCATGGATCTCCCAGCAGCATGAGCCTGCTCTGGGTCTCCTAACCTCCACATCCAGCATGGATCTCCCAGCAGCATGAGCAGCCTGCTCTGGGTCTCCTAACCTCCACATGCAGCATGGATCTCCCAGGCAGCAGCAGCCTGCTCTGGGTCTCCTAACCTCCACATCCAGCATGGATCTCCCAGCAGCATGAGCCTGCTCTGGGTCTCCTAACCTCCACATCCAGCATGGATCTCCCAGGCAGCAGCAGCCTTCTATGGTTCTCCTAACCTCCACATCCAGCATGGATCTCCCAGGCAGCAGCAGCCTGCTCTGGGTCTTAACCTCCACATCCAGCATGGATCTCCCAGCAGCAGCAGCCTGCTCTGGGTCTCTTAACCTCCACATCCAGCATGGATCTCCCAGGCAGCAGCAGCCTGCTCTGGGTCTCCTAACCTCCACATCCAGCATGGATCTCCCAGCAGCATGAGCCTGCTCTGGGTCTCCTAACCTCCACATCCAGCATGGATCTCCCAGGCAGCATGAGCCTGCTCTGGGTCTCCACATCCAGCATGGATCTCCCAGGCAGCAGCAGCCTGCTCTGGGTCTCCTAACCTCCACATCCAGCATGGATCTCCCAGCAGCATGAGCCTGCTCTGGGTCTCCTAACCTCCACATCCAGCATGGATCTCCCAGCAGCATGAGCCTGCTCTGGGTCTCCACATGCAGCATGGATCTCCCAGGCAGCAGCAGCCTGCTCTGGTTCTCCTAACCTCCACATCCAGCATGGATCTCCCAGCAGCAGCAGCCTGCTCTGGGTCTCCTAACCTCCACATCCAGCATGGATCTCCCAGCAGCATGAGCCTGCTCTGGGTCTCCACATGCAGCATGGATCTCCCAGCAGCAGCAGCAGCCTGCTCTGGGTCTCCACATCCAGCATGGATCTCCCAGGCAGCAGCAGCTTGCTCTGGTTCTCCTAACCTCCACATCCAGCATGGATCTCCCAGCAGCATGAGCCTGCTCTGGGTCTCCACATCCAGCATGGATCTCCCAGCAGCAGCAGCAGCAGCCTGCTCTGGGTCTCCACATCCAGCATGGATCTCCCAGGCAGCAAGAGCCTGCTCTGGGTCTCCACATCCAGCATGGATCTCCCAGGCAGCAGCAGCAGCCTGCTCTGGGTCTCCACATCCAGCATGGATCTCCCAGGCAGCAGCAGCCTGCTCTGGGTCTCCACATCCAGCATGGATCTCCCAGGCAGCATGAGCCTGCTCTGGGTCTCCACATCCAGCATGGATCTCCAAGCAGCAGCAGCAGCAGCCTGCTCTGGGTCTCCTAACCTCCACATCCAGCATGGATCTCCCAGGCAGCATGAGCCTGCTCTGGGTCTCCACATCCAGCATGGATCTCCCAGGCAGCAGCAGCCTGCTCTGGGTCTCCACATCCAGCATGGATCTCCCAGGCAGCAGCAGCCTGCTCTGGGTCTCTAACCTCCACATCCAGCATGGATCTCCCAGCAGCATGAGCCTGCTCTGGGTCTCCACATGCAGCATGGATCTCCCAGCAGGAGCAGCCTGCTCTGGGTCTCCTAACCTCCACATCCAGCATGGATCTCCCAGGCAGCAGCAGACGCCTGCTCTGGGTCTCCACATCCAGCATGGATCTCCCAGGCAGCAGCAGCCTGCTCTGGGTCTCCTAACCTCCACATCCAGCATGGATCTCCAGGCAGCAGCCTGCTCTGGGTCTCTTAACCTCCACATCCAGCATGGATCTCCCAGCAGCAGCAGCCTGCTCTGGGTCTCCTAACCTCCACATCCAGCATGGATCTCCCAGCAGCATGAGCCTGCTCTGGGTCTCCTAACCTCCACATCCAGCATGGATCTCCCAGGCAGCATGAGCCTGCTCTGGGTCTCCACATCCAGCATGGATCTCCCAGGCAGCATGAGCCTGCTCTGGGTCTCCACATCCAGCATGGATCTCCCAGGCAGCAGCAGCCTGCTCTGGGTCTCCTAACCTCCACATCCAGCATGGATCTCCCAGCAGCATGAGCCTGCTCTGGGTCTCCACATCCAGCATGGATCTCCCAGCAGCATGAGCCTGCTCTGGGTCTCCACATGCAGCATGGATCTCCCAGACAGGAGCAGCCTGCTCTGGGTCTCCTAACCTCCACATCCAGCATGGATCTCCCAGCAGCATGAGCCTGCTCTGGGTCTCCTAACCTCCACATCCAGCATGGATCTCCCAGCAGCATGAGCCTGCTCTGGGTCTCCACATCCAGCATGGATCTCCCAGACAGGAGCAGCCTGCTCTGGGTCTCCTAACCTCCACATCCAGCATGGATCTCCCAGCAGCATGAGCAGCCTGCTCTGGGTCTCCACATCCAGCATGGATCTCCCAGGCAGCAGCAGCAGCCTGCTCTGGTTCTCCTAACCTCCACATCCAGCATGGATCTCCCAGCAGCATGAGCCTGCTCTGGTTCTCCTAACCTCCACATCCAGCATGGATCTCCCAGCAGCATGAGCCTGCTCTGGGTCTCCACATCCAGCATGGATCTCCCAGGCAGCAGCAGCCTGCTCTGGGTCTCCTAACCTCCACATCCAGCATGGATCTCCCAGCAGCATGAGCCTGCTCTGGGTCTCCACATCCAGCATGGATCTCCCAGGCAGCAGCAGCAGCCTGCTCTGGGTCTCCACATCCAGCATGGATCTCCCAGGCAGCAGCAGCCTGCTCTGGGTCTCCTAACCTCCACATCCAGCATGGATCTCCCAGCAGCATGAGCCTGCTCTGGGTCTCCACATGCAGCATGGATCTCCCAGACAGGAGCAGCCTGCTCTGGGTCTCCTAACCTCCACATCCAGCATGGATCTCCCAGCAGCATGAGCAGCCTGCTCTGGGTCTCCTAACCTCCAATCCAGCATGGATCTCCCAGCAGCATGAGCCTGCTCTGGGTCTCCACATCCAGCATGGATCTCCCAGCAGCAGCAGCCTGCTCTGGGTCTCCTAACCTCCACATCCAGCATGGATCTCCCAGCAGCATGAGCAGCCTGCTCTGGGTCTCCTAACCTCCACATCCAGCATGGATCTCCCAGCAGCAGCAGCCTGCTCTGGGTCTCCACATGCAGCATGGATCTCCCAGCAGCAGCAGCCTGCTCTGTTCTCCTAACCTCCACATCCAGCATGGATCTCCCAGGCAGCAGCAGCCTGCTCTGGGTCTCTTAACCTCCACATCCAGCATGGATCTCCCAGGCAGCAGCAGCCTGCTCTGGGTCTCTAACCTCCACATCCAGCATGGATCTCCAGCAGCAGCAGCCTGCTCTGGGTCTAATAACCTCCACATCCAACATGGATCTCCCAGGCAGCATGAGCCTGCTCTGGGTCTCCTAACCTCCACATCCAGCATGGATCTCCCAGGCAGCATGAGCCTGCTCTGGGTCTCCACATCCAGCATGGATCTCCCAGGCAGCATGAGCCTGCTCTGGGTCTCCACATCCAGCATGGATCTCCCAGGCAGCAGCAGCCTGCTCTGGGTCTCCTAACCTCCACATCCAGCATGGATCTCCCAGCAGCATGAGCCTGCTCTGGGTCTCCACATCCAGCATGGATCTCCCAGCAGCATGAGCCTGCTCTGGGTCTCCTAACCTCCACATCCAGCATGGATCTCCCAGCAGCATGAGCCTGCTCTGGGTCTCCACATGCAGCATGGATCTCCCAACAGAGCAGCCTGCTCTGGGTCTCCTAACCTCCACATCCAGCATGGATCTCCCAGCAGCATGAGCCTGCTCTGGGTCTCCTAACCTCCACATCCAGCATGGATCTCCCAGCAGCATGAGCCTGCTCTGGGTCTCCACATCCAGCATGGATCTCCCAGCAGAGCAGCCTGCTCTGGGTCTCCTAACCTCCACATCCAGCATGGATCTCCCAGCAGCATGAGCCTGCTCTGGGTCTCCACATCCAGCATGGATCTCCCAGGCAGCAGCCTGCTCTGGGTCTCCTAACCTCCACATCCAGCATGGATCTCCCAGCAGCAGCAGCCTGCTCTGGGTCTCCTAACCTCCACATCCAGCATGGATCTCCCAGCAGCATGAGCCTGCTCTGGGTCTCCACACTTCCAGCATGGATCTCCCAGGCAGCAGCAGCCTGCTCTGGGTCTCCACATCCAGCATGGATCTCCCAGGCAGCAGCAGCAGCAGCCTGCTCTGGGTCTCCACATCCAGCATGGATCTCCCAGCAGCATGAGCCTGCTCTGGTTCTCCTAACCTCCACATCCAGCATGGATCTCCCAGCAGCATGAGCCTGCTCTGGGTCTCCACATCCAGCATGGATCTCCCAGGCAGCAGCAGCCTGCTCTGGTTCTCCTAACCTCCACATCCAGCATGGATCTCCCAGCAGCATGAGCCTGCTCTGGGTCTCCACATGCAGCATGGATCTCCCAGGCAGCAGCAGCCTGCTCTGGGTCTCCACATCCAGCATGGATCTCCCAGGCAGCATGAGCCTGCTCTGGGTCTCCACATCCAGCATGGATCTCCCAGCAGCAGCAGCCTGCTCTGGGTCTCCACATCCAGCATGGATCTCCCAGGCAGCAGCAGCCTGCTCTGGGTCTCCTAACCTCCACATCCAGCATGGATCTCCCAGCAGCATGAGCCTGCTCTGGGTCTCCACATGCAGCATGGATCTCCCAGGCAGCAGCAGCCTGCTCTGGGTCTCCTAACCTCCACATCCAGCATGGATCTCCCAGCAGCATGAGCCTGCTCTGGGTCTCCTAACCTCCACATCCAGCATGGATCTCCCAGCAGCATGAGCCTGCTCTGGGTCTCCTAACCTCCACATCCAGCATGGATCTCCCAGCAGCATGAGCCTGCTCTGGGTCTCCACATCCAGCATGGATCTCCCAGGCAGCAGCAGCAGCCTGCTCTGGGTCTCCACATCCAGCATGGATCTCCCAGGCAGCAGCAGCCTGCTCTGGGTCTCCTAACCTCCACATCCAGCATGGATCTCCCAGCAGCATGAGCCTGCTCTGGGTCTCCTAACCTCCACATCCAGCATGGATCTCCCAGCAGCATGAGCAGCCTGCTCTGGGTCTCCTACCTCCACATCCAGCATGGATCTCCAGCAGCAGCAGCAGCAGCCTGCTCTGGGTCTCCTAACCTCCCATGCAGCATGGATCTCCCAGCAGCATGAGCCTGCTCTGGGTCTCCACATCCAGCATGGATCTCCCAGCAGCAGCAGCCTGCTCTGGGTCTCCTAACCTCCACATCCAGCATGGATCTCCCAGGCAGCAGCAGCTTGCTCTGGGTCTCCTAACCTCCACATCCAGCATGGATCTCCCAGCAGCATGAGCCTGCTCTGGGTCTCCTAACCTCCACATCCAGCATGGATCTCCCAGCAGCAGCAGCCTGCTCTGGGTCTCCACATCCAGCATGGATCTCCCAGGCAGCAGCCGCAGCCTGCTCTCTGGGTCTCCACATCCAGCATGGATCTCCCAGGCAGCAGCAGCAGCCTCTCTGGGTCTCCACATCCAGCATGGATCTCCCAGCAGCAGCAGCCTGCTCTGGGTCTCCTAACTCCACATCCAGCATGGATCTCCCAGCAGCATGAGCCTGCTCTGGTCTCCTAACCTCCACATCCACATGGATCTCCCAGCAGCATGAGCCTGCTCTGGGTCTCCACATGCAGCATGGATCTCCAAGGCAGAGCAGCCTGTCTGGGTCTCCTAACCTCCACATCCAGCATGGATCTCCCAGCAGCAGCAGCCTGCTCTGGTCTCCTAACCTCCACATTCAGCATGGATCTCCCAGCAGCATGAGCCTGCTCTGGTCTCCTAACTCCACATGCAGCATGGATCTCCCAGGCAGCAGCAGCAGCCTGCTCTGGATCTCCACATCCAGCATGGATCTCCCAGCAGCAGCAGCCTGCTCTGGGTCTCCACATCCAGCATGGATCTCCCAGCAGCATGAGCCTGCTCTGGGTCTCCACATCCAGCATGGATCTCCCAGCAGCAGCAGCTGCTCTGGGTCTCTCCTAACTCCCACAGCATGGATCTCCCAGCGCAGCAGCCTGCTCTGGTCTCTAACCTCACATGCAGCATGATCTCCCAGGCAGCAGCAGCCTGCTCTGGGTCTCTTAACCTCCACATCCAGCATGGATCTCCCAGCAGCAGCAGCCTGCTCTGGTCTCTTAACCTCCACATCCAGCATGGATCTCCCAGCAGCACAGCCTGCTCTGGGTCTCCTAACCTCCACATCCAGCATGGATCTCCCAGCAGCAGCAGCCTGCTCTGGGTCTCCACATCCCACATGGATCTCCCAGGCAGCAGCAGCCTGCTCTGGGTCTCCACATCCAGCATGGATCTCCCAGCAGCATCGCCTGCTCTGGGTCTCCACACCCACCCTCAACTCCAACATGGATCTCCCAGCAGCATGAGCCTGCTCTGGGTCTCCACATCCAGCATGGATCTCCCAGGCAGCAGCAGCCTGCTCTGGGTCTCCACATCCAGCATGGATCCCCCAGGCAGCAGCAGCCTGCTCTGGGTCTCCTAACCTCCACATCCAGCATGGATCTCCCAGCAGCATGAGCCTGCTCTGGGTCTCCACATGCAGCATGGATCTCCCAGGCAGCAGCCTGCTCTGGTCTCCTAACCTCCACATCCAGCATGGATCTCCCAGGCAGCATGAGCCTGCTCTGGGTCTCCTAACCTCCACATCCAGCATGGATCTCCCAGCAGCATGAGCCTGCTCTGGGTCTCCACTTGCAGCATGGATCTCCAGGCAGCAGCAGCCTGCTCTGGGTCTCCTAACCTCCACATCCAGCATGGATCTCCCAGCAGCATGAGCCTGCTCTGGGTCTCCACATGCAGCATGGATCTCCCAGGCAGGAGCAGCCTGCTCTGGGTCTCCTAACCTCCACATCCAGCATGGATCTCCCAGCAGCAGCAGCCTGCTCTGGGTCTCCTAACCTCCACATGCAGCATGGATCTCCCAGGCAGCAGCAGCCTGCTCTGGTCTCCACATCCAGCATGATCTCCCAGCAGCAGCAGCAGCACGGCTGCTCTGGGTCTCCACATCCAGCATGGATCTCCCAGCAGCATGAGCCTGCTCTGGTTCTCCTAACCTCCACATCCAGCATGGATCTCCCAGCAGCATGAGCCTGCTCTGGGTTCTCCACCAGCATGGATCTCCCAGCAGCAGCAGCCTGCTCTGGTTCTCCTAACCTCCACATCCAGCATGGATCTCCCAGCAGCATGAGCCTGCTCTGGGTCTCCACATCCAGCATGGATCTCCCAGGCAGCAGCAGCCTGCTCTGGGTCTTCACGTGCAGCATGGATCTCCCAGCAGCATGAGCCTGCTCTGGGTCTCCACATCCAGCATGGATCTCCCAGCAGCAGCAGCCTGCTCTGGGTCTCCTAACCTCCACATCCAGCATGGATCTCCCAGCAGCAGCAGCCTGCTCTGGGTCTCCTAACCTCCACATCCAGCATGGATCTCCCAGCAGCATGAGCCTGCTCTGGTCTCCACATCCAGCATGGATCTCCCAGCAGCAGCAGCCTGCTCTGGGCTCCTAACCTCCACATCCAGCATGGATCTCCCAGCAGCATGAGCCTGCTCTGGGTCTCCTAACCTCCACATCCAGCATGGATCTCCCAGCAGCATGAGCCTGCTCTGGGTCTCCTAACCTCCACATCCAGCATGGATCTCCCAGCAGCATGAGCCTGCTCTGGGTCTCCACATCCAGCATGGATCTCCCAGCAGCAGCAGCCTGCTCTGGGTCTCCACATCCAGCATGGATCTCCCAGGCAGCAGCAGCCTGCTCTGGGTCTCCTAACCTCCACATCCAGCATGGATCTCCCAGCAGCATGAGCCTGCTCTGGGTCTCCTAACCTCCACATCCAGCATGGATCTCCCAGCAGCATGAGCAGCCTGCTCTGGGTCTCCTAACCTCCACATCCAGCATGGATCTCCCAGCAGCAGCAGCAGCCTGCTCTGGGTCTCCTAACCTCCACATCCAGCATGGATCTCCCAGCAGCAGCAGCCTGCTCTGGGTCTCCACATCCAGCATGGATCTCCCAGCAGCAGCAGCCTGCTCTGGGTCTCCTAACCTCCACATCCAGCATGGATCTCCCAGCAGCATGAGCCTGCTCTGGGTCTCCTAACCTCCACATCCAGCATGGATCTCCCAGCAGCATGAGCCTGCTCTGGGTCTCCACATGCAGCATGGATCTCCCAGGCAGCAGCAGCAGCCTGCTCTGGGTCTCCACATCCAGCATGGATCTCCCAGGCAGCAGCAGCAGCCTGCTCTGGGTCTCCACATCCAGCATGGATCTCCCAGGCAGCAGCAGCCTGCTCTGGGTCTCCTACCTCCACACAGCATGGATCTCCCAGCAGCATGAGCCTGCTCTGGGTCCTCCCATCAGCATGGATCTCCCAGCAGCAGCAGCAGCCTGCTCTGGTCTCCACATCCAGCATGGATCTCCCAGGCAGCAGCAGCCTGCTCTGGGTCTCCACATCCAGCATGGATCCCCCAGGCAGCAGCAGCCTGCTCTGGGTCTCCTAACCTCCACATCCAGCATGGATCTCCCAGCAGCATGAGCCTGCTCTGGGTCTCCACATCCAGCATGGATCTCCCAGACAGGAGCAGCCTGCTCTGGGTCTCCTAACCTCCACATCCAGCATGGATCTCCCAGCAGCATGAGCCTGCTCTGGGTCCTCCACATCCAGCATGGATCTCCCAGCAGCATGAGCCTGCCTGGTTCTCCTAACCTCCACTTCCAGCAGGATCTCCCAGCACATGAGCAGCCTGCTCTGAGTCTCCACATCCAGCATGGATCTCCCAGCAGCATGAGCCTGCTCTGGTTCTCCTAACCTCACATCCAGCATGGATCTCCCAGCAGCATGAGCCTGCTCTGGGTCTCCACATCCAGCATGGATCTCCCAGCAGCATCAGCAGCAGCAGCCTGCTCTGGGTCTCCACATCCAGCATGGATCTCCCAGCAGCATGAGCCTGCTCTGGGTCTCCACATCCAGCATGGATCTCCCAGGCAGCAGCAGCCTGCTCTGGGTCTCCTAACCTCCACATCCAGCATGGATCTCCCAGCAGCATGAGCCTGCTCTGGGTCTCCACATCAGCATGGATCTCCCAGCAGCAGCAGCCTGCTCTGGGTCTCCACATCCAGCATGGATCTCCCAGCAGCAGCAGCCTGCTCTGGTCTCCACATCCAGCATGGATCTCCCAGGCAGCATGCAGCCTGCTCTGGGTCTCCACATCCAGCATGGATCTCCCAGCAGCAGCAGCCTGCTCTGGGTCTCCTAACCTCCACATCCAGCATGGATCTCCCAGCAGCATGAGCCTGCTCTGGGTCTCCACATCCAGCATGGATCTCCCAGCAGCATGAGCCTGCTCTGGGTCTCCACATGCAGCATGGATCTCCCAGACAGGAGCAGCCTGCTCTGGGTCTCCTAACCTCCACATCCAGCATGGATCTCCCAGCAGCATGAGCCTGCTCTGGGTCTCCACATCCAGCATTGATCTCCCAGCAGCATGAGCCTGCTCTGGGTCTCCACATCCAGCATGGATCTCCCAGGCAGCAGCAGCAGCCTGCTCTGGGTCTCCACATCCAGCATGGATCTCCCAGGCAGCAGCAGCCTGTTCTGGGTCTCCTAACCTCCACATCCAGCATGGATCTCCCAGACAGGAGCAGCCTGTTCTGGGTCTCCTAACCTCCACATCCAGCATGGATCTCCCAGCAGCATGAGCCTGCTCTGGTCTCCACATCCAGCATTGATCTCCCAGCAGCATGAGCCTGCTCTGGGTCTCCACATCCAGCATGGATCTCCCAGCAGCAGCAGCCGCCTGCTCTGGGTCTCCACATCCGCATGGATCTCCCAGGCAGCAAGCAGCCTGCTTTGGGTCTCTTAACCTCCACATCCAGCATGGATCTCCCAGCAGCATGACCTGCTCTGGGTCTCCTAACCTCAACATCCAGCATGGATCTCCCAGCAGCATGAGCCTGCTCTGGGTCTCCACATGCAGCATGGATCTCCCAGCAGCAGCAGCCTGCTCTGGGTCTCCTAACCTCCACATCCAGCATGGATCTCCCAGCAGCATGAGCCTGCTCTGGTCTCCACATCCAGCATGGATCTCCCAGCAGAGCAGCCTGCTCTGGGTCTCCTAACCTCCACATCCAGCATGGATCTCCCAGCAGCATGAGCAGCCTGCTCTGGGTCTCCTAACCTCCACATCCAGCATGGATCTCCCAGCAACAGCAGCAGCCTGCTCTGGGTCTCCTAACCTCCACATCCAGCATGGATCTCCCAGCAGCAGCAGCCTGCTCTGGGTCTCCACATCCAGCATGGATCTCCCAGGCAGCAGCAGCCTGCTCTGGGTCTCCTAACCTCCACATCCAGCATGGATCTCCCAGCAGCAGCAGCCTGCTCTGGGTCTCCTAACCTCCACATCCAGCATGGATCTCCCAGCAGCATGAGCCTGCTCTGGGTCTCCTAACCTCCACATCCGCATGGATGTCCCAGGCAGCAATGAGACCTGCTCTGGGTCTCCACATCCAGCATGGATCTCCCTAGGCACATGGGCCTGCTCTGGGTCTCCACATCCAGCATGGATCCCCCAGGCAGCAGCAGCCTGTCTCTGGGTCTCCTAACCTCCACATCCAACATGGATCTCCCAGCAGCATGAGCCTGCTCTGGGTCTCCACATCCAGCATGGATCTCCCGCAGCATGAGCATTCTGCTCTGGGTCTCCTAACCTCCAAATCCAGCATGGATCTCCCAGCAGCATGAGCCTGCTCTGGGTCTCCACATGCAGCATGGATCTCCCAGACAGGAGCAGCCTGCTCTGGATCTCCTAACCTCCACATCCAGCATGGATCTCCCAGCAGCAGCAGCCTGCTCTGGGTCTCCTAACCTCCACGTCCAGCATGGATCTCCCAGCAGCATGAGCCTGCTCTGGTCTCCAACTTGCAGCATAGATCTCCCAGCAGCAGCAGCCTGCTCTGGGTCTCCACGTGCAGCATGGATCTCCCAGCAGCAGCAGCAGCAGCCTGCTCTGGTCTCCCACATCCAGCATGGATCTCCCAGCAGCATGAGCCTGCTCTGGTTCTCCTACCTCCACTTCCAGCATGGATCTCCCAGCAGCATGAGCCTGCTCTGGGTCTCCACATCCAGCATGGATCTCCCAGGCAGCAGCAGCCTGCTCTGGTTCTCCTAACCTCCACATCCAGCATGGATCTCCCAGCAGCATGAGCCTGCTCTGGGTCTCCACATGCAGCATGGATCTCCCAGGCAGCAGCAGCCTGCTCTGGGTCTCCACATGTAGCATGGATCTCCCAAGCAGCATGAGCCTGCTCTGGGTCTCCACATCCAGCATGGATCTCCAAGCAGCAGCAGCAGCCTGCTTTGGGTCTCCACATGCAGCATGGATCTCCCAGGCAGCAGCAGCCTGCTCTGGGTCTCCTAACCTCCACATCCAGCATGGATGTCCCAGGCAGCATGAGCCTGCTCTGGGTCTCCACATGCAGCATGGATCTCCCAGACAGGAGCAGCCTGTTCTGGGTCTCCTAACCTCCACATCCAGCATGGATCTCCCAGCAGCATGAGCCTGCTCTGGGTCTCCTAACCTCCACATCCAGCATGGATCTCCCAGCAGCATGAGCCTGCTCTGGGTCTCCTAACCTCCACATCCAACATGGATCTCCCAGCAGCATGAGCCTGCTCTGGGTCTCCACATCCAGCATGGATCTCCCAGGCAGCAGCAGCAGCCTGCTCTGGGTCTCCACATCCAGCATGGATCTCCCAGGCAGCAGCAGCCTGCTTTCGGTCTCCTAACCTCCACATCCAGCATGGATCTCCCAGCAGCATGAGCCTGCTCTTGGTCTCCTAACCTCCACATCCAGCATGGATCTCCCAGCAGCATGAGCAGCCTGCTCTGGGTCTCCTAACCTCCACATCCAGCATGGATCTCCCAGCAGCAGCAGCAGCAGCCTGCTCTGGGTCTCCACATGCAGCATGGATCTCCCAGGTAGCAGCAGCTTGCTCTGGGTCTCTTAACCTCCACATCCAGCATGGATCTCCCAGGCAGCAGCAGCTTGCTCTGGGTCTCTTAACCTCCACATCCAGCATGGATCTCCCAGCAGCATGAGCCTGCTCTGGGTCTCCTAACCTCCACATCCAGCATGGATCTCCCAGCAGCATGAGCCTGCTCTGGGTCTCCACATGCAGCATGGATCTCCCAGGCAGCAGCAGCAGCCTCCTCTGGGTCTCCACATGCAGCATGGATCTCCAGGCAGCAGCAGCAGCCTCCTCTGGGTCTCCACATGCAGCATGGATCTCCCAGGCAGGAGCAGCCTGCTGTGGGTCTCCTAACCTCCACATCCAGCATGGATCTCCCAGCAGCAGCAGCCTGCTCTGGGTCTCCTAACCTCCACATCCAGCATGGATCTCCCAGCAGCATGAGCCTGCTCTGGGTCTCCTTACCTCCACATCCAGCATGGATCTTCCAGCAGCATGAGCCTGCTCTGGGTCTCCACTTGCAGCATGGATCTCCAAGGCAGGAGCAGCCTGCTCTGGGTCTCCTAACCTCCACATCCAACATGGATCTCCCAGCAGCAGCAGCCTGCTCTGGGTCTCCTAACCTCCACATTCAGCATAAATCTCCCAGCAGCATGAGCCTGCTCTGGGTCTCCTAACCTCCACATCCAGCATGGATCTCCCAGCAGCATGAGCCTGCTCTGGGTCTCCACATGCAGCATGGATCTCCCAGGCAGCAGCAGCAGCCTGCTCTGGGTCTCCACATCCAGCATGGATCTCCCAGGCAGCAGCAGCCTGCTCTGGGTCTCCACATGCAGCATGGATCTCCCAGCAGCATGGGCCTGCTTTGGGTCTCCACATCCAGCATGGATCTCCCAGGCAGCAGCAGCCTGCTCTGGTTCTCCTAACCTCCACATGCAGCATGATTCTCCCAGCAGCAGCAGCAGCAGCCTGCTGCTGGTTCTCCTAACCTCCACATGCAGCATGGATCTCCAGGTAGCAGCAGCCTACTCTGGTCTCTTAACCTCCACATCCAGCATGGATCTCCCAGGCAGCAGCAGCTTGCTCGGGTCTCTTAACCTCCACATCCAGCAGGGATCTCCAAGCCGCAGCAGCCTGCTCTGGGTCTCCTAACCTCCACATCCAACATGGATGTCCCAGGCAGCATGAGCCTGCTCTGGGTCTCCGAACCTCCACATCCAGCATGGATCTCCCAGGCAGCAGCAGCCTGCTCTGGGTCTCCACATCCAGCATGGATCCCCCAGGCAGCAGCAGCCTGCCTCGGGTCTCCTAACCTCCACATCCAACATGGATCTCCCAGCATCATGAGCCTGCTCTGGGTCTCCACATCCAGCATGGATCTCCCAGCAGCATGAGCCTGCTCTGGGTCTCCACATGCAGCATGGATCTCCCAGACAGGAGCAGCCTGCTCTGGGTCTCCTACCTCCACATCCAGCATGGGATATCCCCAGCAGCATGAGCATTCTGCTCTGGGTCTCCTAACCTCCAAATCCAGCATGGAATCTCCCAGCAGCATGAGCCTGCCTGGGTCCCACATGCAGCATGGATCTCCAGACAGGAGCAGCCTGCTCTGGGTCTCCTAACCTCCACATCCAGCATGGATCCTCCCAGCAGCATGAGCCTGCTCTGGGTCTCCTAACCTCCACATCCAGCATGGATCTCCCAGCAGCATGAGCAGCCTGCTCTGGGTCTCCTAACCTCCACATCCAGCATGGATCTCCCAGCAGCATGAGCCTGCTCTGGGTCTCCACATGCAGCATGGATCTCCCAGGCAGGAGCAAACTGCTCTGGGTCTCCTAACCTCCACATCCAGCATGGATGTCCCAGGCAGCATGGGCCTGCTCTGGTTCTCCTAACCTCCACTTCCAGCATGGATCTCCCAGGCAGCAGCAGCAGCAGCAGCAGCCTGCTCTGGGTCTCCACATCCAGCATGGATCTCCCAGGCAGCATGGGCCTGCTCTGGTTTCCTAACCTCCACTTCCAGCATGGATCTCCAGCAGCATGAGCCTGCTCTGGGTCTCCACATCCAGCATGGATCTCCCAGGCAGCAGCAGCAGCAGCAGCAGCCTGCTCTGGGTCTCCACATCCAGCATGGATCTCCCAGGCAGCATGGGCCTGCTCTGGGTCTCCACATCCAGCATGGATCCCCCAGGCAGCAGCAGCCTGCTCTGGTTCTCCTAACCTTCACATCCAGCATGGATCTCCCAGCAGCATGAGCCTGCTCTGGGTCCTCCACATGCAGCATGGATCTCCCAGGCAGGAGCAGCCTGCTCTGGTCTCCTAACCTCCACATCCAGCATGGATCTCCCAGCAGCATGAGCAGCCTGCTCTGGGTCTCCTAACCTCCAAATCCAGCATGGATCTCCCAGCAGCATGAGCCTGCTCTGGGTCTCCTAACCTCCAAATCCAGCATGGATCTCCCAGCAGCATGAGCAGCCTGCTCTGGGTCTCCTAACCTCCACATCCAGCATGGATCTCCCAGCAGCATGAGCATTCTGCTCTGGGTCTCCTAACCTCCAAATCCAGCATGGATCTCCCAGCAGCATGAGCAGCCTGCTCTGGGTCTCCACTTCCAGCATGGATCTCCCAGCAGCATGAGCCTGCTCTGGGTCTCCACATCCAGCATGGATCTCCCAGGCAGCAGCAGCAGCAGCAGCAGCCTGCTCTGGGTCTCCACATCCAGCATGGATCTCCCAGGCAGCATGGGCCTGCTCTGGGTCTCCACATCCAGCATGGATCCCCCAGGCAGCAGCAGCCTGCTCTGGGTCTCCACATCCAGCATGGATCTCCAAGCAGCAGCAGCAGCCTGCTCTGGGTCTCCTAACCTCCACATCCAGCATGGATCTCCCAGCAGCATGAGCCTGCTCTGGGTGTCCACATGCAGCATGGATCTCCCAGACAGGAGCAGCCTGCTCTGGGTCTCCTAACCTCCACATCCAGCATGGATCTCCCAGCAGCATGAGCCTGCTCTGGTTCTCCACATGCAGTATGGATCTCCCAGGCAGCAGCAGCAGCCTTCTCTGTGTCTCCACATCCAGCATGGATCTCCAAGCAGCAGCAGCAGCCTGCTCTGGGTCTCCTAACCTCCACATCCAGCATGGATCTCCCAGCAGCATGAGCCTGCTCTGGGTGTCCACATGCAGCATGGATCTCCCAGCAGCATGAGCCTGCTCTGGTTCTCCTAACCTCCACTTCCAGCATGGATCTCCCAGCAGCATGAGCCTGCTCTGGGTCTCCACATCCAGCATGGATCTCCCAGGCAGCAGCAGCAGCAGCAGCAGCCTGCTCTGGGTCTCCACATCCTGCATGGAACTCCCAGGCAGCATGGGCCTGCTCTGGGTCTCCACATCCAGCATGGATCCCCCAGGCAGCAGCAGCCTGCTCTGGTTCTCCTAACCTCCACATCCAGCATGGATCTCCCAGCAGCATGAGCCTGCTCTGGGTCTCCACATGCAGTATGGATCTCCCAGGCAGCAGCAGCAGCCTTCTCTGTGTCTCCACATCCAGCATGGATCTCCGAGGCAGCAGCAGCCTGCTCTGGGTCTCCACATGTAGCATGGATCTCCCAGGCAGCAGCAGCCTGCTCTGGGTCTCCACATGTAGCATGGATCTCCCAGGCAGCATGAGCCTGCTCTGGGTCTCCACATCCAGCATGGATCTCCAAGCAGCAGCAGCAGCCTGCTCTGGGTCTCCTAACCTCCACATCCAGCATGGATGTCCCAGGCAGCATGAGCCTGCTCTGGGTCTCCACATCCAGCTTGGATCTCCCAGCAGAATGAGCCTGCTCTGGGTCTCCACATGCAGCATGGATCTCCCAGCAGCATGAGCCTGCTCTGGGTCTCCTAACCTCCACATCCACTATGGATCTCCCAGCAGCATGAGCCTGCTCTGGGTCTCCACATCCAGCATTGATCTCCCAGCAGCATGAGCCTGCTCTGGGTCTCCACATCCAGCATGGATCTCCCAGGCAGCAGCAGCAGCCTGCTCTGGGTCTCCACATCCAGCATGGATCTCCCAGGCAGCAGCAGCCTGTTCTGGGTCTCCTAACCTCCACATCCAGCATGGATCTCCCAGACAGGAGCAGCCTGTTCTGGGTCTCCTAACCTCCACATCCAGCATGGATCTCCCAGCAGCATGAGCCTGCTCTGGGTCTCCACATCCAGCATTGATCTCCCAGCAGCATGAGCCTGCTCTGGGTCTCCACATCCAGCATTGATCTCCCAGCAGCAGCAGCCTGCTCTGGGTCTCCACATCCAGCATGGATCTCCCAGCCGCATGAGCCTGCTCTGGGTCTCCTAACCTCAACATCCAGCATGGATCTCCCAGCAGCATGAGCCTGCTCTGGGTCTCCACATGCAGCATGGATCTCCCAGACAGGAGCAGCCTGTTCTGGGTCTCCTAACCTCCACATCCAGCATGGATCTCCAAGCAGCATGAGCCTGCTCTGGGTCTCCTAACCTCCACATCCAGCATGGATCTCCCAGCAGCATGAGCAGCCTGCTCTGGGTCTCCTAACCTCCACATCCAGCATGGATCTCCCAGGCAGCAGCAGACGCCTCCTCTGGGTCTCCACATGCAGCATGGATCTCCCAGGCAGAGCAGCCTACTCTGGGTCTCTTAACCTCCACATCCAGCATGGATCTCCCAGGTAGCAGCAGCCCTACTCTGGGTCTCTTAACCTCCACATCCAGCATGGATCTCCCAGGCAGCAGCAGCTTGCTCTGGGTCTCTTAACCTCCACATCCAGCATGGATCTCCAAGCAGCAGCAGCCTGCTCTGGGTCTCCTAACCTCCCATCCAACATGGATGTCCCAGGCAGCATGAGCCTGCTCTGGGTCTCCTAACCTCCACATCCAGCATGGATGTCCCAGGCAGCATGAGCCTGCTCTGGGTCTCCACATCCAGCATGGATCTCCCAGGCAGCATGGGCCTGCTCTGGGTCTCCACATCCAGCATGGATCCCCCAGGCAGCAGCAGCCTGCTATTGGTCTCCTAACCTCCACATCCAACATGGATCTCCCAGCAGCATGAGCCTGCTCTGGGTCTCCACATCCAGCATGGATCTCCCAGCAGCATGAGCCTGCTCTGGGTCTCCACATGCAGCATGGATCTCCCAGACAGGAGCAGCCTGCTCTGGGTCTCCTAACCTCCACATCCAGCATTGATCTCCCAGCAGCATGAGCCTGCTCTTGGTCTCCACATCCAGCATTGATCTCCCAGCAGCATGAGCCTGCTCTGGGTCTCCACATCCAGCATGGATCTCCCAGGCAGCAGCAGCAGCCTGCTCTGGGTCTCCACATCCAGCATGGATCTCCCAGGCAGCAGCAGCCTGCTCTGGGTCTCCTAACCTCCACATCCAGCATGGATGTCCCAGGCAGCATGAGCCTGCTCTGGGTCTCCACATCCAGCTTGGATCTCCCAGCAGCATGAGCCTGCTCTGGGTCTCCACATGCAGCATGGATCTCCCAGACAGGAGTGCCTGCTCTGGGTCTCCTAACCTCCACATCCACTATGGATCTCCCAGCAGCATGAGCCTGCTCTGGGTCTCCACATCCAGCATGGATCTCCCAGGCAGCAGCAGCCTTCTATGGTTCTCCTAACCTCCACATCCAGCATGGATCTCCCAGCAGCATGAGCCTACTCTGGTTCTCCTAACCTCCACTTCCAGCATGGATCTCCCAGCAGCATGAGCCTACTCTGGTTCTCCTAACCTCCACATCCAGCATGGATCTCCCAGGCAGCAGCAGCCTGCTCTGGTTCTCCTAACCTCCACATCCAGCATGGATCTCCTTGGCAGCAGCAGCCTGCTCTGGTTCTCCTAACCTCCACATCCAGCTTGGATCTCCCAGCAGCATGAGCCTGCTCTGGGTCTCCACATGCAGCATGGATCTCCCAGGCAGCAGCAGCCTGTTCTGGGTCTCCTAACCTCCACATCCAGCATGGATCTCCCAGCAGCATGAGCAGCCTGCTCTGGGTCTCCTAACCTCCAAATCCAGCATGGATCTCCCAGCAGCATGAGCCTGCTCTGGGTCTCCACATGCAGCATGGATCTCCCAGACAGGAGCAGCCTGTTCTGGGTCTCCTAACCTCCACATCCAGCATGGATCTCCCAGCAGCATGAGCCTGCTCTGGGTCTCCTAACCTCCACATCCAGCATGGATCTCCCAGCACCATGAGCAGCCTGCTCTGGGTCTCCACATCCAGCATGGATCTCCAAGGCAGCAGCAGCCTTCTATGGTTCTCCTAACCTCCACATCCAGCATGGATCTCCCAGCAGCATGAGCCTACTCTGGTTCTCCTAACCTCCACTTCCAGCATGGATCTCCCAGCAGCATGAGCCTACTCTGGTTCTCCTAACCTCCACATCCAGCATGGATCTCCCAGGCAGCTGCAGCAGCAGCAGCCTGCTCTGGGTCTCCACATCCAGCATGGATCTCCCAGGCAGCAGCAGCCTGCTCTGGGTCTCCACATGCAGCATGGATCTCCCAGGCAGCAGCAGCAGCCTTCTCTTGGTCTCCACATCCAGCATGGATCTCCCAGGCAGCAGCAGCCTGCTCTGGGTCTCCACATGTAGCATGGATCTCCCAGGCAGCATGAGCCTGCTCTGGGTCTCCACATCCAGCAAGGATCTCCATGCAGCAGCAGCAGCCTGCTCTGGGTCTCCTAACCTCAACATCCAGCATGGATCTCCCAGCAGCATGAGCCTGCTCTGGGTCTCCACATGCAGCATGGATCTCCCAGACAGGAGCAGCCTGCTCTGGGTCTCCTAACCTCCACATCCACTATGGATCTCCCAGCAGCATGAGCCTGCTCTGGGTCTCCACATCCAGCATGGATCTCCCAGGCAGCAGCAGCAGCCTGCTCTGGGTCTCCACATCCAGCATGGATCTCCCAGGCAGCAGCAGCCTGCTTTGGGTCTCTTAACCTCCACATCCAATATGGATCTCCCAGCAGCATGAGCCTGCTCTGGGTCTCCACATCCAGCATGGATCTCCCAGCAGCATGAGCCTGCTCTGGGTCTCCTAACCTCCACATCCAGCATGGATCTCCCAGCAGCATGAGCAGCCTGCTCTGGGTCTCCTAACCTCCCCATGCAGCATGGATCTCCCGGTAGCAGCAGCCTACTCTGGGTCTCTTAACCTCCACATCCAGCATGGATCTCCCAGCAGCATGAGCCTGCTCTGGGTCTCCTAACCTCCACATCCAGCATGGATCTCCCAGGCAGGAGCAGCCTGCTCTGGTTCTCCTAACCTCCACATGCAGCATGGATCTCCCAGGTAGCAGCAGCCTACTCTGGGTCTCTTAACCCCACATCCAGCATGGATCTCCCAGGCAGCAGCAGCTTGCTCTGGGTCTCTTACCTCCACATCCAGAATGGATCTCCCCAGGCAGCAGCAGCTTGCTCTGGGTCTCCTAACCTCCACATCCAACACGGATGTCCCAGGCAGCATGAGCCTGCTCTGGGTCTCCTAACCTCCACATCCAGCATGGATGTCCCAGGCAGCATGAGCCTGCTCTGGGTCTCCACATCCAGCATGGATCTCCCAGGCAGCAGCAGCCTGCTCTGGGTCTCCACATCCAGCATGGATCTCCCAGGCAGCAGCAGCTTGCTCTGGGTCTCCTAACCTCCACATCCAACACGGATGTCCCAGGCAGCATGAGCCTGCGCTGGGTCTCCTAACCTCCAATCCAGCATGGATGTCCCAGGCAGCATGGGCCTGCTCTGGTCTCACATCCAGCATGGATCCCCCAGGCAGCAGCAGCCTGCTCTGGGTCTCCTAACCTCCACATCCAGCATGGATCTCCAAGCAGCAGCAGCTTGCTCTGGGTCTCCACATGCAGCATGGATCTCCCAGACAGGAGCAGCCTGTTCTGGTTCTCCTAACCTCCCACATCCAGCATGGATCTCCCAGCAGCAATGAGCAGCCTGCTCTGGGTCTCCTAACCTCCAAATCCAGCATGGATCTCCCAGCAGCATGAGCCTGCTCTGGTCTCCACATGCAGCATGGATCTCCCAGACAGGAGCAGCCTGTTCTGGGTCTCCTAACCTCCACATCCAGCATGGATCTCCCAGCAGCATGAGCCTGCTCTGGGTCTCCTAACCTCCACATCCAGCATGGATCTCCCCAGCACCATGAGCAGCCTGCTCTGGGTCTCCACATCCAGCATGGATCTCCAAGGCAGCAGCAGCCTTCTATGGTTCTCCTAACCCTCCACATCCAGCATGGATCTCCCAGCAGCATGAGCCTACTCTGGTTCTCCTAACCTCCACTTCCAGCATGGATCTCCCAGCAGCATGAGCCTACTCTGGTTCTCCTAACCTCCACATCCAGCATGGATCTCCCAGGCAGCTGCAGCAGCAGCAGCCTGCTCTGGGTCTCCACATCCAGCATGGATCTCCCAGGCAGCAGCAGCCTGCTCTGGGTCTCCACATGCAGCATGGATCTCCCAGGCAGCAGCAGCAGCCTTCTCTTGGTCTCCACATCCAGCATGGATCTCCCAGGCAGCAGCAGCCTGCTCTGGGTCTCCACATGTAGCATGGATCTCCCAGGCAGCATGAGCCTGCTCTGGGTCTCCACATCCAGCAAGGATCTCCATGCAGCAGCAGCAGCCTGCTCTGGGTCTCCTAACCTCAACATCCAGCATGGATCTCCCAGCAGAATGAGCCTGCTCTGGGTCTCCACATGCAGCATGGATCTCCCAGACAGGAGCAGCCTGCTCTGGGTCTCCTAACCTCCACATCCACTATGGATCTCCCAGCAGCATGAGCCTGCTCTGGGTCTCCACATCCAGCATGGATCTCCCAGGCAGCAGCAGCAGCCTGCTCTGGGTCTCCACATCCAGCATGGATCTCCCAGGCAGCAGCAGCCTGCTTTGGGTCTCTTAACCTCCACATCCAATATGGATCTCCCAGCAGCATGAGCCTGCTCTGGGTCTCCACATCCAGCATGGATCTCCCAGCAGCATGAGCCTGCTCTGGGTCTCCTAACCTCCACATCCAGCATGGATCTCCCAGCAGCATGAGCAGCCTGCTCTGGGTCTCCTAACCTCCCCATGCAGCATGGATCTCCCAGGTAGCAGCAGCCTACTCTGGGTCTCTTAACCTCCACATCCAGCATGGATCTCCCAGCAGCATGAGCCTGCTCTGGGTCTCCTAACCTCCACATCCAGCATGGATCTCCCAGGCAGGAGCAGCCTGCTCTGGTTCTCCTAACCTCCACATGCAGCATGGATCTCCCAGGTAGCAGCAGCCTACTCTGGGTCTCTTAACCTCCACATCCAGCATGGATCTCCCAGGCAGCAGCAGCTTGCTCTGGGTCTCTTAACCTCCACATCCAGAATGGATCTCCCAGGCAGCAGCAGCTTGCTCTGGGTCTCCTAACCTCCACATCCAACACGGATGTCCCAGGCAGCATGAGCCTGCTCTGGGTCTCCTAACCTCCACATCCAGCATGGATGTCCCAGGCAGCATGAGCCTGCTCTGGGTCTCCACATCCAGCATGGATCTCCCAGGCAGCAGCAGCCTGCTCTGGGTCTCCACATCCAGCATGGATCTCCCAGGCAGCAGCAGCTTGCTCTGGGTCTCCTAACCTCCACATCCAACACGGATGTCCCAGGCAGCATGAGCCTGCTCTGGGTCTCCTAACCTCCACATCCAGCATGGATGTCCCAGGCAGCATGGGCCTGCTCTGGGTCTCCACATCCAGCATGGATCCCCCAGGCAGCAGCAGCCTGCTCTGGGTCTCCTAACCTCCACATCCAGCATGGATCTCCAAGCAGCAGCAGCTTGCTCTGGGTCTCCACATGCAGCATGGATCTCCCAGACAGGAGCAGCCTGTTCTGGGTCTCCTAACCTCCACATCCAGCATGGATCTCCCAGCAGCATGAGCCTGCTCTGGGTCTCCTAACCTCCACATCCAGCATGGATGTCCCAGGCAGCATGAGCCTGCTCTGGGTCTCCACATCCAGCATGGATCTCCCAGGCAGCAGCAGCCTGCTCTGGGTCTCCACATCCAGCATGGATCTCCCAGGCAGCAGCAGCTTGCTCTGGGTCTCCTAACCTCCACATCCAACACGGATGTCCCAGGCAGCATGAGCCTGCTCTGGGTCTCCTAACCTCCACATCCAGCATGGATGTCCCAGGCAGCATGAGCCTGCTCTGGGTCTCCACATCCAGAATGGATCTCCCAGGCAGCAGCAGCTTGCTCTGGGTCTCCTAACCTCCACATCCAACACGGATGTCCCAGGCAGCATGAGCCTGCTCTGGGTCTCCTAACCTCCACATCCAGCATGGATGTCCCAGGCAGCATGGGCCTGCTCTGGGTCTCCACATCCAGCATGGATCCCCCAGGCAGCAGCAGCCTGCTCTGGGTCTCCTAACCTCCACATCCAGCATGGATCTCCAAGCAGCAGCAGCTTGCTCTGGGTCTCCACATGCAGCATGGATCTCCCAGACAGGAGCAGCCTGTTCTGGGTCTCCTAACCTCCACATCCAGCATGGATCTCCCAGCAGCATGAGCCTGCTCTGGGTCTACTAACCTCCACATCCAGCATGGATCTCCCAGCACCATGAGCAGCCTGCTCTGGGTCTCCACATCCAGCATGGATCTCCAAGGCAGCAGCAGCCTTCTATGGTTCTCCTAACCTCCACATCCAGCATGGATCTCCCAGCAGCATGAGCCTACTCTGGTTCTCCTAACCTCCACTTCCAGCATGGATCTCCCAGCAGCATGAGCCTACTCTGGTTCTCCTAACCTCCACATCCAGCATGGATCTCCCAGGCAGCAGCAGCAGCAGCAGCAGCCTGCTCTGGGTCTCCACATCCAGCATGGATCTCCCAGGCAGCAGCAGCCTGCTCTGGGTCTCCACATGCAGCATGGATCTCCCAGGCAGCAGCAGCAGCCTTCTCTTGGTCTCCACATCCAGCATGGATCTCCCAGGCAGCAGCAGCCTGCTCTGGGTCTCCACATGTAGCATGGATCTCCCAGGCAGCATGAGCCTGCTCTGGGTCTCCACATCCAGCAAGGATCTCCATGCAGCAGCAGCAGCCTGCTCTGGGTCTCCTAACCTCAACATCCAGCATGGATCTCCCAGCAGAATGAGCCTGCTCTGGGTCTCCACATGCAGCATGGATCTCCCAGACAGGAGCAGCCTGCTCTGGGTCTCCTAACCTCCACATCCACTATGGATCTCCCAGCAGCATGAGCCTGCTCTGGGTCTCCACATCCAGCATGGATCTCCCAGGCAGCAGCAGCAGCCTGCTCTGGGTCTCCACATCCAGCATGGATCTCCCAGGCAGCAGCAGCCTGCTTTGGGTCTCTTAACCTCCACATCCAATATGGATCTCCCAGCAGCATGAGCCTGCTCTGGGTCTCCACATCCAGCATGGATCTCCCAGCAGCATGAGCCTGCTCTGGGTCTCCTAACCTCCACATCCAGCATGGATCTCCCAGCAGCATGAGCAGCCTGCTCTGGGTCTCCTAACCTCCCCATGCAGCATGGATCTCCCAGGTAGCAGCAGCCTACTCTGGGTCTCTTAACCTCCACATCCAGCATGGATCTCCCAGCAGCATGAGCCTGCTCTGGGTCTCCTAACCTCCACATCCAGCATGGATCTCCCAGGCAGGAGCAGCCTGCTCTGGTTCTCCTAACCTCCACATGCAGCATGGATCTCCCAGGTAGCAGCAGCCTACTCTGGGTCTCTTAACCTCCACATCCAGCATGGATCTCCCAGGCAGCAGCAGCTTGCTCTGGGTCTCTTAACCTCCACATCCAACACGGATGTCCCAGGCAGCATGAGCCTGCTCTGGGTCTCCTAACCTCCACATCCAGCATGGATGTCCCAGGCAGCATGAGCCTGCTCTGGGTCTCCACATCCAGCATGGATCTCCCAGGCAGCATGGACCTGCTCTGGGTCTCCACATCCAGCATGGATCCCCCAGGCAGCAGCAGCCTGCTCTGGGTCTCCTAACCTCCACATCCAGCATGGATCTCCAAGCAGCATGAGCCTGCTCTGGGTCTCCTAACCTCCACATCCAGCATGGATCTCCCAGCAGCATGAGCCTGCTCTGGGTCTCCACATGCAGCATGGATCTCCCAGGTAGGAGCAGCCTGCTCTGGGTCTCTTAACCTCCACATCCAGCATGGATCTCCCAGCAGCAGCATCCTGCTCTGGGTCTCCTAACCTCCACATCCAGCATGGATCTCCCAGCAGCATGAGCCTGCTCTGGGTCTCCACATGCAGCATGGATCTCCCAGGCAGCAGCAGCAGCCTGCTCTTGGTCTCCACATCCAGCATGGATCTCCCAGTTAGCAGCAGCTTGCTCTGGTTCTCCTAACCTCCACTTCCAGCATGGATCTCCCAGCAGCATGAGCCTGCTCTGGGTCTCCACATCCAGCATGGATCTCCCAGGCAGCAGCAGCAGCCTGCTCTGGGTCTCCACATCCAGCATGGATCTCCCAGGCAGCAGCAGCCTGCTCTGGTTCTCCTAACCTCCACATCCAGCATGGATCTCCCAGCAGCAAGAGCCTGCTCTGGGTCTCCACATGCAGCATGGATCTCCCAGGCAGCAGCAGCAGCCTTCTCTGGGTCTCCACATCCAGCATGGATCTCCCAGGCAGCAGCAGCCTGCTCTGGGTCTCCACATATAGCATGGATCTCCCAGTTAGCATGAGCCTGCTCTGGGTCTCCACATCCAGCTTGGATCTCCCAGCAGCATGAGCCTGCTCTGGGTCTCCACATCCAGCATGGATTCCCAGGCAGCAGCAGCAGCCTGCTCTGGGTCTCACATCCAGCATGGAGATCTCCAAGGCAGCAGCCAGCCTGCTTTGGGTCTCTTAACCTCCACAATCCAGCATGGATCTCCCAGCAGCATGAGCCTGCTCTGGTTCATCCACATCCAGATGATCTCCCAGGCAGCAGCAGGACGCCCTCCCTCGGGGTCGCCACATGCCAGCATGGATCTCCCAGGCAGGAGCCAGCCTGCTCTGGTTCTCCTAACCTGCCCACATTGCCGCAGAATCGTCCCAGGCAGGCAAGCAGCCTTGCTCTAGGTCTCTTAACCTCCACATCCAGCATGGGATCTCCAAGCAGCAGCAGCCTGCTCTGGGTCTCCTAACCTCCACATCCAACATGGATGTCCCAGGCAGCATGAAGCCTGCTCTGGGTCTCCTAACCTCCCAAGCCAGCATGGATCTCCCAGCAGCATTGAGCCTGCTCTGGGTCTTCCACATGCAGCATGGATCTCCCAGACAGGAGCAGGGCCTGCTCTGGGTCTCCTAACCTCCACATCCAGCATGGATCTCCCAGCAGCATGAGGCCCTGCTCTGGTTCCTCCTAAACCTCCACTTCCAGAATGGATCTCCCAGCAGCATGAGCCTGCTCTGGGTCTCCACATGCAGCATGGATCTCCCAGGCAGCAGCAGCCAGCCTTCTCTGGGTCTCCACATGTAGCATGGGATCTCCCAGGCGCATGAGCCTGCTCTGGGTCTCCGAAACCTCCACATCCAGCATGGATTGTCCCCAGCAGCATGAGCCTGCTCTGGGTCTCTCCACATGCAGCATGGATCTCCCAGACAGGAGCAGTCTGCTCTGGGTCTCCTAACCTCCACATCCACTATGGATCTCCCAGCAGCATGAGCCTGCTCTGGGTCTCCACATCCAGCATGGATCTCCCAGGCAGCAGCAGCAGCCTGCTCTGGGGTCTCCACATCCAGCATGGATCTCCCAGGCAGCAGCAGCCTGCTCTGGGTCCTCCTAACCTCACATCCAGCATTGGATCTCCCAGCAGCATGAGCCTGCTCTGGGTCTCCACATGCAGCATGGATCTCCCAGACAGGAGCAGCCTGTTCTGGGTCTCCTAACCTCCACATCCAGCATGGATCTCCCAGCAGCATGAGCAGCCTGCTCTGGGTCTCCTAACCTCCAAATCCAGCATGGATCTCCTAGCAGCATGAGCCTGGTCTGGGTCTCCACATGCAGCATGGATCTCCCAGACAGGAGCAGCCTGTTCTGGGTCTCCTAACCTCCACATCCAGCATGGATCTCCCAGCAGCATGAGCAGCCTGCTCTGGGTCTCCTAACCTCCACATCCAGCATGGATCTCCCAGGCAGCAGCAGACGCCTCCTCTGGGTCTCCACATGCAGCATGGATCTCCCAGGTAGCAGCAGCCTACTCTGGGTCTCTTAACCTCCACATCCAGCATGGATCTCCCAGGCAGCAGCAGCTTGCTCTGGGTCTCTTAACCTCCACATCCAGCATGGATCTCAAGCAGCAGCAGCCTGCTCTGGGTCTCCTAACCTCCACATCAACATGGATGTCCCAGGCAGCATGAGCCTGCTCTGGGTCTCCTAACCTCCACATCCAGCATGGATGTCCCAGGCAGCATGAGCCTGCTCTGGGTCTCCACATCCAGCATGGATCTCCCAGGCAGCATGGGCCTGCTCTGGGTCTCCTAACCTCCACATCCAACATGGATCTCCCAGCAGCATGAGCATTCTGCTCTGGGTCTCCTAACCTCCAAATCCAGCATGGATCTCCCAGCAGCATGAGCCTGCTCTGGGTCTCCACATGCAGCATGGATCTCCCAGACAGGAGCAGCCTGCTCTGGATCTCCTAACCTCCACATCCAGCATGGATCTCCCAGCAGCATGAGCCTGCTCTGGGTCTCCTAACCTCCACATCCAGCATGGATCTCCCAGCAGCATGAGCCTGCTCTGGGTCTCCACTTGCAGCATGGATCTCCAAGGCAGGAGCAGCCTGCTCTGGGTCTCCTAACCTCCACATCCAGCATGGATCTTCCAGCAGCATGAGCCTGCTCTGGGTCTCCACTTGCAGCATGGATCTCCAAGGCAGGAGCAGCCTGCTCTGGGTCTCCTAACCTCCACATCCAGCATGGATCTCCCAGCAGCAGCAGCCTGCTCTGGGTCTCCTAACCTCCACGTCCAGCATGGATCTCCCAGCAGCATGAGCCTGCTCTGGGTCTCCACTTGCAGCATAGATCTCCCAGGCAGCAGCAGCCTGCTCTGGGTCTCCACGTGCAGCATGGATCTCCCAGGCAGCAGCAGCAGCAGCCTGCTCTGGGTCTCCACATCCAGCATGGATCTCCCAGGCAGCAGCAGCCTTCTATGGTTCTCCTAACCTCCACATCCAGCATGGATCTCCCAGCAGCATGAGCCTGCTCTGGTTCTCCTAACCTCCACTTCCAGCATGGATCTCCCAGCAGCATGAGCCTGCTCTGGGTCTCCACAATCCAGCATGGATCTCCCAGGCAGCAGCCAGCCTGCTCTGTTCTCCTAACCTCCACATCCAGCATGGATCTCCCAGCAGCATGAGCCTGCTCTGGGTCTCCACATGCAGCATGGATCTCCCAGCAGCAGCAGCCTGCTCTGGGTCTCCACATGTAGCATGGATCTCCCAGGCAGCATGAGCCTGCTCTGGGTCTCCACATCCAGCATGGATCTCCAAGCAGCAGCATTAGCCTGCTCTGGGTCTCCACATGCAGCATGGATCTCCCAGACAGGAGCAGCCTGTTCTGGGGTCTCCTAACCTCCACATCCAGCATGGATCTCCCAGCAGCATGAAGCCTGCTCTGGGTCTCCTAACCTCCACATCCAGCATGGATCTCCCAGCAGCATGAGCCCTTCTCTGGGTCTCCTAACCTCCACTCCAACATGGATCTCCCAGCAGCATGAGCCTGCTTGGGTCTCCACATCCAGCAATGGATCTCCCAGGCAGCAGCAGCCGCTGCTCTGGGTCTCCACATCAAGCATGGATCTCCCAGGCAGCAGCAGCCTGCTTGGGTCTCCTAACCTCCACATCCAGCATGGATCTCCCAGCAGCATGAGCCTGCTCTGGGTCTCCTAACCTCCACATCCAGCATGGATCTCCCAGCACGCCATGAGCAGGCCTGCTCTGGGTCTCCTAACTCCACATCCAGCCAATGGATTCTCCCAGCAGCAGCAGCGCAGCAAGGCTGCCTGCTCTGGTTCTCCTAACCTCCTCATGCAGCATGGATCTCCCAGCAGCAGCAGCCTGCTCTGGGTCTCCACATGCAGCATGGATCTCCCAGGTAGCAGCAGCTCTGGTATCACATGGCTGGGGGGTCTCTTACCCTCCACATCCAGCATGGATCTCCCAGGCAGCAGCAGCTTGCTCTGGGTCTCTTAAACCTCCACATCCAGCATGGATCTCCAGCAGCATGAGCCTGCTCTGGGTCTCCTAACCTCCACATCCAGCATGGATCTCCCAGCAGCATGAGCCTGCTCTGGGTCTCCACATGCAGCATGGATCTCCCAGGCAGCAGCAGCAGCCTCCTCTGGGTCTCCACATGCAGCATGGATCTCCCAGGCAGGAGCAGCCTGCTGTGGGTCTCCTAACCTCCACATCCAGCATGGATCTCCCAGCAGCAGCAGCCTGCTCTGGGTTCTCCCTAACCTCCACATCCAGCATGGATCTCCCAGCAGCATGAGCCTGCTCTGGGTCTCCTAACCTCCACATCAGCATGGATCTCCCAGAAGCATGAGCCTGCTCTGGGTCTCCACATGCAGCATGGATCTCCCAGGCAGCAGCAGCAGCCTGCTCTGGGTCTCCACATCCAGCATGGATCTCCCAGGCAGCAGCAGCCTGCTCTGGGTCTCCACATGCAGCATGGATCTCCCAGCAGCATGGGCCTGCTTTGGGTCTCCACATCCAGCATGGATCTCCCAGGCAGCAGCAGCCTGCTCTGGTTCTCCTAACCTCCACATGCAGCATGAATCTCCCAGCAGCAGCAGCAGCCTGCTCTGGTTCTCCTAACCTCCACATGCAGCATGGATCTCCCAGGTAGCAGCAGCCTACTCTGGGTCTCTTAACCTCCACATCCAGCATGGATCTCCCAGGCAGCAGCAGCTTGCTCTGGGTCTCTTAACCTCCACATCCAGCATGGATCTCCAAGCAGCAGCAGCCTGCTCTGGGTCTCCTAACCTCCACATCCAACATGGATGTCCCAGGCAGCATGAGCCTGCTCTGGGTCTCCTAACCTCCACATCCAGCATGGATCTCCCAGGCAGCAGCAGCCTGCTCTGGGTCTACTAACCTCCACATCCAACATGGATCTCCCAGCATCATGAGCCTGCTCTGGGTCTCCACATCCAGCATGGATCTCCCAGCAGCATGTGCCTGCCCTGGGTCTCCACATGCAGCACGGATCTCCCAGACAGGAGCAGCCTGCTCTGGGTCTCCTAACCTCCACATCCAGCATGGATCTCCCAGCAGCATGAGCATTCTGCTCTGGGTCTCCTAACCTCCAAATCCAGCATGGATCTCCCAGCAGCATGAGCCTGCTCTGGGTCTCCACATGCAGCATGGATCTCCCAGACAGGAGCAGCCTGCTCTGGGTCTGCTAACCTCCACATCCAGCATGGATCTCCCAGCAGCATGAGCCTGCTCTGGGTCTCCTAACCTCCACATCCAGCATGGATCTCCCAGCAGCATGAGCAGCCTGCTCTGGGTCTCCTAACCTCCACATCCAGCATGGATCTCCCAGCAGCATGAGCCTGCTCTGGGTCTCCACATGCAGCATGGATCTCCCAGGCAGGAGCAGCCTGCTCTGGGTCTCCTAACCTCCACATCCAGCATGGATGTCCCAGGCAGCATGAGCCTGCTCTGGGTCTCCACATCCAGCATGGATCTCCCAGGCAGCATGGGCCTGCTCTGGGTCTCCACATCCAGCATGGATCCCCCAGGCAGCAGCAGCCTGCTCTTGGTCTCCTAACCTCCACATCCAACATGGAACTCCCAGCAGCATGAGCCTGCTCTGGGTCTCCACATCCAGCATGGATCTCCCAGCAGCATGAGCATTCTGCTCTGGGTCTCCTAACCTCCAAATCCAGCATGGATCTCCCAGCAGCATGAGCCTGCTCTGGGTCTCCACATGCAGCATGGATCTCCCAGACAGGAGCAGCCTGCTCTGGATCTCCTAACCTCCACATCCAGCATGGATCTCCCAGCAGCATGAGCCTGCTCTGTGTCTCCTAACCTCCACATCCAGCATGGATCTCCCAGCAGCATGAGCCTGCTCTGGGTCTCCTAACCTCCACATCCAGCATGGATCTCCCAGGCAGGAGCAGCCTGCTGTGGGTCTCCTAACCTCCACATCCAGCATGGATCTTCCAGCAGCATGAGCCTGCTCTGGGTCTCCACTTGCAGCATGGATCTCCAAGGCAGGAGCAGCCTGCTCTGGGCCTCCTAACCTCCACATCCAGCATGGATCTCCCAGCAGCATGAGCCTGCTCTGGGTCTCCACTTGCAGCATAGATCTCCCAGGCAGCAGCAGCCTGCTCTGGGTCTCCACATCCAGCATGGATCTCCCAGGCAGCATGAGCCTGCTCTGGTTCTCCTAACCTCCACTTCCAGCATGGATCTCCCAGCAGCATGAGCCTGCTCTGGGTCTCCACATGCAGCATGGATCTCCCAGGCAGCAGCAGCAGCCTTCTCTGGGTCTCCACATCCAGCATGGATCTCCCAGGCAGCATGAGCCTGCTCTGGGTCTCCACATGCAGCATGGATCTCCCAGACAGGAGCAGCCTGTTCTGGGTCTCCTAACCTCCACATCCAGCATGGATCTCCCAGCAGCATGAGCCTGCTCTGGGTCTCCACATCCAGCATGGATCTCCCAGGCAGCAGCAGCAGCCTGCTCTGGGTCTCCACATCCAGCATGGATCTCCCAGGCAGCAGCAGCCTGCTTTGGGTCTCCTAACCTCCACATCCAGCATGGATCTCCCAGCAGCATGAGCCTGCTCTGCGTCTCCTAACCTCCACATCCAGCATGGATCTCCCAGCAGCATGAGCAGCCTGCTCTGGGTCTCCTAACCTCCACATCCAGCATGGATCTCCCAGCAGCAGCAGCAGCCTGCTCTGGTTCTCCTAACCTCCTCATGCAGCATGGATCTCCCAGCAGCAGCAGCAGCCTGCTCTGGTTCTCCTAACCTCCTCATGCAGCATGGATCTCCCAGGCAGCAGCAGCCTGCTTTGGGTCTCCTAACCTCCACATCCAGCATGGATCTCCCAGCAGCATGAGCCTGCTCTGCGTCTCTTAACCTCCACATCCAGCATGGATCTCCCAGGCAGCAGCAGCTTGCTCTGGGTCTCTTAACCTCCACATCCAGCATGGATCTCCCAGGCAGGAGCAGCCTGCTCTGGGTCTCCTAACCTCCACATCCAGCATGGATCTCCCAGGCAGCAGCAGCCTGCTCTGGGTCTCTTAACCTCCACATCCAGCATGGATCTCCCAGCAGCATGAGCCTGCTCTGGGTCTCCTAACCTCCACATCCAGCATGGATCTCCCAGGCAGCAGCAGCCTGCTCTGGGTCTCCACATGCAGCATGGATCTCCCAGGCAGCATGGGCCTGCTCTGGGTCTCCACATGCACCATGAATCTCCCAGACAGGAGCAGCCTGCTCTGGGTCTCTTAACCTCCACATCCAGCATGGATCTCCCAGCAGCATGAGCCTGCTCTGGGTCTCCTAACCTCCACATCCAGCATGGATCTCCCAGGCAGCAGCAGCCTGCTCTGGGTCTCCACATGCAGCATGGATCTCCCAGGCAGCATGGGCCTGCTCTGGGTCTCCACATGCACCATGAATCTCCCAGGCAGCAGCAGCCTGCTCTGGGTCTCCACATGCAGCATGGATCTCCCAGGCAGCATGGGCCTGCTCTGGGTCTCCACATGCACCATGAATCTCCCAGACAGGAGCATTCTGCTCTGGGTCTCCTAACCTCCAAATCCAGCATGGATCTCCCAGCATCATGAGCCTGCTCTGGGTCTCCACATGCAGCATGGATCTCCCAGACAGGAGCAGCCTGCTCTGGGTCTCCTAACCTCCACATCCAGCATGGATCTCCCAGCAGCATGAGCAGCCTGCTCTGGGTCTCCTAACCTCCACATCCAGCATGGATCTCCCAGCAGCATGAGCCTGCTCTGGGTCTCCACATGCAGCATGGATCTCCCAGGCAGGAGCAGCCTGCTCTGGGTCTCCTAACCTCCACATCCAGCATGGATCTCCCAGCAGCATCAGCCTGCTCTGGGTCTCCACATCCAGCATGGATCTCCCAGCAGCATCAGCCTGCTCTGGGTCTCCACATGCAGCATGAGCCTGCTCTGGGTCTCCACATGCAGCATGAGCCTGCTCTGGGTCTCCACATGCAGCATGGATCTCCCAGGCAGGAGCAGCCTGCTGTGGGTCTCTTAACCTCCACATCCAGCATGGATCTCCCAGGCAGGAGCAGCCTGCTCTGGGTCTCCTAACCTCCACATCCAGCATGGATCTCCCAGGCAGCAGCAGCCTGCTCTGGGTCTCCTAACCTCCACATCCAGCATGGATCTCCCAGGCAGCAGCAGCCTGCTCTGGGTCTCCACATGCAGCATGGATCTCCCAGGCAGCATGGGCCTGCTCTGGGTCTCCACATGCAGCATGGATCTCCCAGACAGGATCAGCCTGCTCTGGGTATCCTAACCTCCACATCCAGCATGGATCTCCCAGCAGCATGAGCATTCTGCTCTGGGTCTCCTAACCTCCAAATCCAGCATGGATCTCCCAGCAGCATGAGCCTGCTCTGGGTCTCCACATGCAGCATGGATCTCCCAGACAGGAGCAGCCTGCTCTGGGTCTCCTAACCTCCACATCCAGCATGGATCTCCCAGCAGCATTTGCCTGCTCTGGGTCTCCTAACCTCCACATCCAGCATGGATCTCCCAGCAGCATGAGCAGCCTGCTCTGGGTCTCCTAACCTCCACATCCAGCATGGATCTCCCAGCAGCATGAGCCTGCTCTGGGTCTCCACATGCAGCATGGATCTCCCAGGCAGGAGCAGCCTGCTCTGGGTCTCCTAACCTCCACATCCAGCATGGATCTCCCAGCAGCATCAGCCTGCTCTGGGTCTCCACATCCAGCATGGATCTCCCAGCAGCATGAGCCTGCTCTGGGTCTCCACATGCAGCATGAGCCTGCTCTGGGTCTCCACATGCAGCATGGATCTCTCAGGCAGGAGCAGCCTGCTGTGGGTCTCCTAACCTCCACATCCAGCATGGATCTTCCAGCAGCATGAGCCTGCTCTGGGTCTCCACTTGCAGCATGGATCTCCAAGGCAGGAGTAGCCTGCTCTGGGTCTCCTAACCTCCACATCCAGCATGGATCTCCCAGCAGCATGAGCCTGCTCTGTGTCTCCACTTGCAGCATAGATCTCCCAGGCAGCAGCAGCAGCCTGCTCTGCGTCTCCTAACCTCCACATCCAGCATGGATCTCCCAGGCAGGAGCAGCCTGCTCTGGGTCTCTTAACCTCCACATCCAGCATGGATCTCCCAGCAGCATGAGCCTGCTCTGGGTCTCCTAACCTCCACATCCAGCATGGATCTCCCAGCAGCATGAGCCTGCTCTGGGTCTCCACATGCAGCATGAGCCTGCTCTGGGTCTCCACATGCAGCATGGATCTCCCAGGCAGGAGCAGCCTGCTGTGGGTCTCCTAACCTCCACATCCAGCATGGATCTCCCAGCAGCATGAGCCTGCTCTGGGTCTCCACATGCAGCATGGATCTCCAAGGCAGGAGCAGCCTGCTGTGGGTCTCCTAACCTCCACATCCAGCATGGATCTTCCAGGCAGCAGCAGCCTGCTCTGGGTCTCCACATGCAGCATGGATCTCCCAGGCAGCATGGGCCTGCTCTGGGTCTACTAACCTCCACATCCAACATGGATCTCCCAGCAGCATGAGCCTGCTCTGGGTCTCCACATCCAGCATGGATCTCCCAGCAGCATGAGCCTGCTCTGGGTCTCCACATGCAGCATGGATCTCCCAGACAGGAGCAGCCTGCTCTGGGTCTCCTAACCTCCACATCCAGCATGGATCTCCCAGCAGCATGAGCATTCTGCTCTGGGTCTCCTAACCTCCAAATCCAGCATGGATCTCCCAGCAGCATGAGCCTGCTCTGGGTCTCCACATGCAGCATGGATCTCCCAGACAGGAGCAGCCTGCTCTGGGTCTCCTAACCTCCACATCCAGCATGGATCTCCCAGCAGCATGAGCCTGCTCTGGGTCTCCTAACCTCCACATCCAGCATGGATCTCCCAGCAGCATGAGCAGCCTGCTCTGGGTCTCCTAACCTCCACATCCAGCATGGATCTCCCAGCAGCATGAGCCTGCTCTGGGTCTCCACATGCAGCATGGATCTCCCAGGCAGGAGCAGCCTGCTCTGGGTCTCCTAACCTCCACATCCAGCATGGATCTCCCAGCAGCATCAGCCTGCTCTGGGTCTCCACATCCAGCATGGATCTCCCAGCAGCATGAGCCTGCTCTGGGTCTCCACATGCAGCATGAGCCTGCTCTGGGTCTCCACATGCAGCATGAGCCTGCTCTGGGTCTCCACATGCAGCATGGATCTCCCAGGCAGGAGCAGCCTGCTGTGGGTCTCCTAACCTCCACATCCAGCATGGATCTTCCAGCAGCATGAGCCTGCTCTGGGTCTCCACTTGCAGCATGGATCTCCAAGGCAGGAGTAGCCTGCTCTGGGTCTCCTAACCTCCACATCCAGCATGGATCTCCCAGCAGCATGAGCCTGCTCTGGGTCTCCACATGCAGCATGGATCTCCCAGGCAGCATGGGCCTGCTCTGGGTCTCCACATGCACCATGAATCTCCCAGACAGGAGCAGCCTGCTCTGGGTCTCCTAACCTCCACATCCAGCATGGATCTCCCAGCAGCATGAGCATTCTGCTCTGGGTCTCCTAACCTCCAAATCCAGCATGGATCTCCCAGCATCATGAGCCTGCTCTGGGTCTCCACATGCAGCATGGATCTCCCAGACAGGAGCAGCCTGCTCTGGGTCTCCTAACCTCCACATCCAGCATGGATCTCCCAGCAGCATGAGCAGCCTGCTCTGGGTCTCCTAACCTCCACATCCAGCATGGATCTCCCAGCAGCATGAGCCTGCTCTGGGTCTCCACATGCAGCATGGATCTCCCAGGCAGGAGCAGCCTGCTCTGGGTCTCCTAACCTCCACATCCAGCATGGATCTCCCAGCAGCATCAGCCTGCTCTGGGTCTCCACATCCAGCATGGATCTCCCAGCAGCATCAGCCTGCTCTGGGTCTCCACATGCAGCATGAGCCTGCTCTGGGTCTCCACATGCAGCATGAGCCTGCTCTGGGTCTCCACATGCAGCATGGATCTCCCAGGCAGGAGCAGCCTGCTGTGGGTCTCTTAACCTCCACATCCAGCATGGATCTCCCAGGCAGGAGCAGCCTGCTCTGGGTCTCCTAACCTCCACATCCAGCATGGATCTCCCAGGCAGCAGCAGCCTGCTCTGGGTCTCCTAACCTCCACATCCAGCATGGATCTCCCAGGCAGCAGCAGCCTGCTCTGGGTCTCCACATGCAGCATGGATCTCCCAGGCAGCATGGGCCTGCTCTGGGTCTCCACATGCAGCATGGATCTCCCAGACAGGATCAGCCTGCTCTGGGTATCCTAACCTCCACATCCAGCATGGATCTCCCAGCAGCATGAGCATTCTGCTCTGGGTCTCCTAACCTCCAAATCCAGCATGGATCTCCCAGCAGCATGAGCCTGCTCTGGGTCTCCACATGCAGCATGGATCTCCCAGACAGGAGCAGCCTGCTCTGGGTCTCCTAACCTCCACATCCAGCATGGATCTCCCAGCAGCATGAGCCTGCTCTGGGTCTCCTAACCTCCACATCCAGCATGGATCTCCCAGCAGCATGAGCAGCCTGCTCTGGGTCTCCTAACCTCCACATCCAGCATGGATCTCCCAGCAGCATGAGCCTGCTCTGGGTCTCCACATGCAGCATGGATCTCCCAGGCAGGAGCAGCCTGCTCTGGGTCTCCTAACCTCCACATCCAGCATGGATCTCCCAGCAGCATCAGCCTGCTCTGGGTCTCCACATCCAGCATGGATCTCCCAGCAGCATGAGCCTGCTCTGGGTCTCCACATGCAGCATGAGCCTGCTCTGGGTCTCCACATGCAGCATGGATCTCTCAGGCAGGAGCAGCCTGCTGTGGGTCTCCTAACCTCCACATCCAGCATGGATCTTCCAGCAGCATGAGCCTGCTCTGGGTCTCCACTTGCAGCATGGATCTCCAAGGCAGGAGTAGCCTGCTCTGGGTCTCCTAACCTCCACATCCAGCATGGATCTCCCAGCAGCATGAGCCTGCTCTGTGTCTCCACTTGCAGCATAGATCTCCCAGGCAGCAGCAGCAGCCTGCTCTGCGTCTCCTAACCTCCACATCCAGCATGGATCTCCCAGGCAGGAGCAGCCTGCTCTGGGTCTCTTAACCTCCACATCCAGCATGGATCTCCCAGCAGCATGAGCCTGCTCTGGGTCTCCTAACCTCCACATCCAGCATGGATCTCCCAGCAGCATGAGCCTGCTCTGGGTCTCCACATGCAGCATGAGCCTGCTCTGGGTCTCCACATGCAGCATGGATCTCCCAGGCAGGAGCAGCCTGCTGTGGGTCTCCTAACCTCCACATCCAGCATGGATCTCCCAGCAGCATGAGCCTGCTCTGGGTCTCCACATGCAGCATGGATCTCCAAGGCAGGAGCAGCCTGCTGTGGGTCTCCTAACCTCCACATCCAGCATGGATCTTCCAGGCAGCAGCAGCCTGCTCTGGGTCTCCACATGCAGCATGGATCTCCCAGGCAGCATGGGCCTGCTCTGGGTCTACTAACCTCCACATCCAACATGGATCTCCCAGCATCATGAGCCTGCTCTGGGTCTCCACATCCAGCATGGATCTCCCAGCAGCATGAGCCTGCTCTGGGTCTCCACATGCAGCATGGATCTCCCAGACAGGAGCAGCCTGCTCTGGGTCTCCTAACCTCCACATCCAGCATGGATCTCCCAGCAGCATGAGCATTCTGCTCTGGGTCTCCTAACCTCCAAATCCAGCATGGATCTCCCAGCAGCATGAGCCTGCTCTGGGTCTCCACATGCAGCATGGATCTCCCAGACAGGAGCAGCCTGCTCTGGGTCTCCTAACCTCCACATCCAGCATGGATCTCCCAGCAGCATGAGCCTGCTCTGGGTCTCCTAACCTCCACATCCAGCATGGATCTCCCAGCAGCATGAGCCTGCTCTGGGTCTCCACATGCAGCATGGATCTCCCAGGCAGGAGCAGCCTGCTCTGGGTCTCCTAACCTCCACATCCAGCATGGATCTCCCAGCAGCATCAGCCTGCTCTGGGTCTCCACATCCAGCATGGATCTCCCAGCAGCATGAGCCTGCTCTGGGTCTCCACATGCAGCATGAGCCTGCTCTGGGTCTCCACATGCAGCATGAGCCTGCTCTGGGTCTCCACATGCAGCATGGATCTCCCAGGCAGGAGCAGCCTGCTGTGGGTCTCCTAACCTCCACATCCAGCATGGATCTTCCAGCAGCATGAGCCTGCTCTGGGTCTCCACTTGCAGCATGGATCTCCAAGGCAGGAGTAGCCTGCTCTGGGTCTCCTAACCTCCACATCCAGCATGGATCTCCCAGCAGCATGAGCCTGCTCTGGGTCTCCACTTGCAGCATGGATCTCCCAGGCAGCAGCAGCAGCCTGTTCTGGGTCTCCACATCCAGCATGGATCTCCCAGGCAGCAGCGGCCTTCTATGGTTCTCCTAACCTCCACATCCAGCATGGATCTCCCAGCAGCAGCAGCCTGCTCTGGGTCTCCTAACCTCCACATCCAGCATGGATCTCCCAGCAGCATGAGCTTGCTCTGGGTCTCCACATGCAGCATGGATCTCCCAGGCAGGAGCAGCCTGCTCTGGGTCTCTTAACCTCCACATCCAGCATGGATCTCCCAGCAGCAGCATCCTGCTCTGGGTCTCCTAACCTCCACATCCAGCATGGATCTCCCAGCAGCATGAGCCTGCTCTGGGTCTCCACTTGCAGCATAGATCTCCCAGGCAGCAGCAGCAGCCTGCTCTGGGTCTCCTAACCTCCACATCCAGCATGGATCTCCCAGCAGCATGAGCCTGCTCTGGGTCTCCACATGCAGCATGGATCTCCCAGCAGCAGCAGCCTGCTCTGGGTCTCCACATCCAGCATGGATCTCCCAGGCAGCAGCAGCCTGCTCTGGTTCTCCTAACCTCCACATCCAGCATGGATCTCCCAGCAGCAAGAGCCTGCTCTGGGTCTCCACATGCAGCATGGATCTCCCAGGCAGCAGCAGCAGCCTTCTCTGGGTCTCCACATCCAGCATGGATCTCCCAGGCAGCATGAGCCTGCTCTGGGTCTCCACATCCAGCATGGATCTCCAAGCAGCAGCAGCAGCAGCAGCCTGCTCTGGGTCTCCTAACCTCCACATCCAGCATGGATGTCCCAGGCAGCATGAGCCTGCTCTGGGTCTCCACATCCAGCTTGGATCTCCCAGCAGCATGAGCCTGCTCTGGGTCTCCACATGCAGCATGGATCTCCCAGACAGGAGCAGCCTGCTCTGGGTCTCCTAACCTCCACATCCACTATGGATCTCCCAGCAGCATGAGCCTGCTCTGGGTCTCCACATCCAGCATTGATCTCCCAGCAGCATGAGCCTGCTCTGGGTCTCCACATCCAGCATGGATCTCCCAGGCAGCAGCAGCAGCCTGCTCTGGGTCTCCACATCCAGCATGGATCTCCCGGGCAGCAGCAGCCTGCTTTGGGTCTCTTAACCTCCACATCCAGCATGGATCTCCCAGCAGCATGAGCCTGCTCTGGGTCTCCTAACCTCCACATCCAGCATGGATCTCCCAGCAGCATGAGCCTGCTCTGGGTCTCCACATGCAGCATGGATCTCCCAGACAGGAGCAGCCTGCTCTGGGTCTCCTAACCTCAACATCCAGCATGGATCTCCCAGCAGCATGAGCCTGCTCTGGGTCTCCTAACCTCCACATCCAGCATGGATCTCCCAGCAGCGTGAGCATTCTGCTCTGGGTCTCCTAATCTCCAAATCCAGCATGGATCTCCCAGCAGCATGAGCCTGCTCTGGGTCTCCACATGCAGCATGGATCTCCCAGACAGGAGCAGCCTGCTCTGGGTCTCCTAACCTCAACATCCAGCATGGATCTCCCAGCAGCATGAGCCTGCTCTGGGTCTCCTAACCTCCACATCCAGCATGGATCTCCCAGCAGCATGAGCAGCCTGCTCTGGGTCTCCTAACCTCCACATCCAGCATGGATCTCCCAGCAGCATCAGCCTGCTCTGGGTCTCCACATCCAGCATGGATCTCCCAGCAGCATGAGCCTGCTCTGGGTCTCCACATGCAGCATGGATCTCCCAGGCAGGAGCAGCCTGCTGTGGGTCTCCTAACCTCCACATCCAGCATGGATCTTCCAGCAGCATGAGCCTGCTCTGGGTCTCCACTTGCAGCATGGATCTCCAAGGCAGCAGCAGCAGCCTGTTCTGGGTCTCCACATCCAGCATGGATCTCCCAGGCAGCAGCGGCCTTCTATGGTTCTCCTAACCTCCACATCCAGCATGGATCTCCCAGCAGCAGCAGCCCGCTCTGGGTCTCCTAACCTCCACATCCAGCATGGATCTCCCAGCGGCATGAGCTTGCTCTGGGTCTCCACATCCAGCATGGATCTCCCAGGCAGGAGCAGCCTGCTCTGGGTCTCTTAACCTCCACATCCAGCATGGATCTCCCAGCAGCAGCAGCCTGCTCTGGGTCTCCTAACCTCCACATCCAGCATGGATCTCCCAGCAGCATGAGCTTGCTCTGGGTCTCCACATCCAGCATGGATCTCCCAGGCAGGAGCAGCCTGCTCTGGGTCTCCTAACCTCCACATCCAGCATGGATCTCCCAGCAGCATGAGCCTGCTCTGGGTCTCCACTTGCAGCATAGATCTCCCAGGCAGCAGCAGCAGCCTGCTCTGGGTCTCCTAACCTCCACATCCAGCATGGATCTCCCAGCAGCATGAGCCTTCTCTGGGTCTCCACATGCAGCATGGATCTCCCAGGCAGGAGCAGCCTGCTCTGGGTCTCCTAACCTCCACATCCAGCATGGATCTCCCAGCAGCATCAGCCTGCTCTGGGTCTCCACATCCAGCATGGATCTCCCAGCAGCATGAGCCTGCTCTGGGTCTCCACATGCAGCATGAGCCTGCTCTGGGTCTCCACATGCAGCATGGATCTCCAAGGCAGGAGTAGCCTGCTCTGGGTCTCCTAACCTCCACATCCAGCATGGATCTCCCAGCAGCATGAGCCTGCTCTGGGTCTCCACATGCAGCAAGAGCCTGCTCTGGGTCTCCACATGCAGCATGGATCTCCCAGGCAGGAGCAGCCTGCTGTGGGTCTCCTAACCTCCACATCCAGCATGGATCTTCCAGCAGCATGAGCCTGCTCTGGGTCTCCACTTGCAGCATGGATCTCCAAGGCAGGAGTAGCCTGCTCTGGGTCTCCTAACCTCCACATCCAGCATGGATCTCCCAGCAGCATGAGCCTGCTCTGGGTCTCCTAACCTCCACATCCAGCATGGATCTCCCAGCAGCATGAGCCTGCTCTGGGTCTCCACATGCAGCATGGATCTCCCAGACAGGAGCAGCCTGCTCTGGGTCTCCTAACCTCCACATCCAGCATGGATCTCCCAGCAGCATGAGCATTCTGCTCTGGGTCTCCTAATCTCCAAATCCAGCATGGATCTCCCAGCAGCATGAGCCTGCTCTGGGTCTCCACATGCAGCATGGATCTCCCAGACAGGAGCAGCCTGCTCTGGGTCTCCTAACCTCAACATCCAGCATGGATCTCCCAGCAGCATGAGCCTGCTCTGGGTCTCCTAACCTCCACATCCAGCATGGATCTCCCAGCAGCATGAGCAGCCTGCTCTGGGTCTCCTAACCTCCACATCCAGCATGGATCTCCCAGCAGCATGAGCCTGCTCTGGGTCTCCACATGCAGCATGGATCTCCCAGGCAGGAGCAGCCTGCTCTGGGTCTCCTAACCTCCACATCCAGCATGGATCTCCCAGCAGCATCAGCCTGCTCTGGGTCTCCACATCCAGCATGGATCTCCCAGCAGCATGAGCCTGCTCTGGGTCTCCACATGCAGCATGGATCTCCAAGGCAGGAGCAGCCTGCTGTGGGTCTCCTAACCTCCACATCCAGCATGGATCTTCCAGCAGCATGAGCCTGCTCTGGGTCTCCACTTGCAGCATGGATCTCCAAGGCAGCAGCAGCAGCCTGTTCTGGGTCTCCACATCCAGCATGGATCTCCCAGGCAGCAGCGGCCTTCTATGGTTCTCCTAACCTCCACATCCAGCATGGATCTCCCAGCAGCAGCAGCCTGCTCTGGGTCTCCTAACCTCCACATCCAGCATGGATCTCCCAGCAGCATGAGCCTGCTCTGGGTCTCCACTTGCAGCATAGATCTCCCAGGCAGCAGCAGCAGCCTGCTCTGGGTCTCCACATGCAGCATGGATCTCCCAGGCAGGAGCAGCCTGCTGTGGGTCTCCTAACCTCCACATCCAGCATGGATCTCCCAGCAGCATGAGCCTGCTCTGGGTCTCCACATGCAGCATGGATCTCCAAGGCAGGAGCAGCCTGCTGTGGGTCTCCTAACCTCCACATCCAGCATGGATCTCCCAGGCAGCAGCAGCCTGCTCTGGGTCTCCACATGCAGCATGGATCTCCCAGGCAGCATGGGCCTGCTCTGGGTCTCCACATCCAGCATGGATCCCCCAGGCAGCAGCAGCCTGCTCTGGGTCTACTAACCTCCACATCCAACATGGATCTCCCAGCAGCATGAGCCTGCTCTGGGTCTCCACATCCAGCATGGATCTCCCAGCAGCATGAGCCTGCTCTGGGTCTCCACATGCAGCATGGATCTCCCAGACAGGAGCAGCCTGCTCTGGGTCTCCTAACCTCCACATCCAGCATGGATCTCCCAGCAGCATGAGCATTCTGCTCTGGGTCTCCTAACCTCCAAATCCAGCATGGATCTCCCAGCAGCATGAGCCTGCTCTGGGTCTCCACATGCAGCATGGATCTCCCAGACAGGAGCAGCCTGCTCTGGGTCTCCTAACCTCCACATCCAGCATGGATCTCCCAGCAGCATGAGCCTGCTCTGGGTCTCCTAACCTCCACATCCAGCATGGATCTCCCAGCAGCATGAGCAGCCTGCTCTGGGTCTCCTAACCTCCACATCCAGCATGGATCTCCCAGCAGCATCAGCCTGCTCTGGGTCTCCACATCCAGCATGGATCTCCCAGCAGCATGAGCCTGCTCTGGGTCTCCACATGCAGCATGAGCCTGCTCTGGGTCTCCACATGCAGCATGAGCCTGCTCTGGGTCTCCACATGCAGCATGGATCTCCCAGGCAGGAGCAGCCTGCTGTGGGTCTCCTAACCTCCACATCCAGCATGGATCTTCCAGCAGCATGAGCCTGCTCTGGGTCTCCACTTGCAGCATGGATCTCCAAGGCAGGAGTAGCCTGCTCTGGGTCTCCTAACCTCCACATCCAGCATGGATCTCCCAGCAGCATGAGCCTGCTCTGGGTCTCCACTTGCAGCATGGATCTCCCAGGCAGCAGCAGCAGCCTGTTCTGGGTCTCCACATCCAGCATGGATCTCCCAGGCAGCAGCGGCCTTCTATGGTTCTCCTAACCTCCACATCCAGCATGGATCTCCCAGCAGCAGCAGCCTGCTCTGGGTCTCCTAACCTCCACATCCAGCATGGATCTCCCAGCAGCATGAGCTTGCTCTGGGTCTCCACATGCAGCATGGATCTCCCAGGCAGGAGCAGCCTGCTCTGGGTCTCTTAACCTCCACATCCAGCATGGATCTCCCAGCAGCAGCATCCTGCTCTGGGTCTCCTAACCTCCACATCCAGCATGGATCTCCCAGCAGCATGAGCCTGCTCTGGGTCTCTACTTGCAGCATAGATCTCCCAGGCAGCAGCAGCAGCCTGCTCTGGGTCTCCTAACCTCCACATCCAGCATGGATCTCCCAGCAGCATGAGCCTGCTCTGGGTCTCCACATGCAGCATGGATCTCCCAGGCAGCAGCAGCAGCCTGCTCTGGGTCTCCACATCCAGCATGGATCTCCCAGGCAGCAGCAGCCTGCTCTGGTTCTCCTAACCTCCACATCCAGCATGGATCTCCCAGCAGCAAGAGCCTGCTCTGGGTCTCCACATGCAGCATGGATCTCCCAGGCAGCAGCAGCAGCCTTCTCTGGGTCTCCACATCCAGCATGGATCTCCCAGGCAGCATGAGCCTGCTCTGGGTCTCCACATCCAGCATGGATCTCCAAGCAGCAGAAGCAGCAGCAGCCTGCTCTGGGTCTCCTAACCTCCACATCCAGCATGGATGTCCCAGGCAGCATGAGCCTGCTCTGGGTCTCCACATCCAGCTTGGATCTCCCAGCAGCATGAGCCTGCTCTGGGTCTCCACATGCAGCATGGATCTCCCAGACAGGAGCAGCCTGCTCTGGGTCTCCTAACCTCCACATCCACTATGGATCTCCCAGCAGCATGAGCCTGCTCTGGGTCTCCACATCCAGCATTGATCTCCCAGCAGCATGAGCCTGCTCTGGGTCTCCACATCCAGCATGGATCTCCCAGGCAGCAGCAGCAGCCTGCTCTGGGTCTCCACATCCAGCATGGATCTCCCGGGCAGCAGCAGCCTGCTTTGGGTCTCTTAACCTCCACATCCAGCATGGATCTCCCAGCAGCATGAGCCTGCTCTGGGTCTCCTAACCTCCACATCCAGCATGGATCTCCCAGCAGCATGAGCCTGCTCTGGGTCTCCACATGCAGCATGGATCTCCCAGACAGGAGCAGCCTGCTCTGGGTCTCCTAACCTCAACATCCAGCATGGATCTCCCAGCAGCATGAGCCTGCTCTGGGTCTCCTAACCTCCACATCCAGCATGGATCTCCCAGCAGCATGAGCATTCTGCTCTGGGTCTCCTAATCTCCAAATCCAGCATGGATCTCCCAGCAGCATGAGCCTGCTCTGGGTCTCCACATGCAGCATGGATCTCCCAGACAGGAGCAGCCTGCTCTGGGTCTCCTAACCTCAACATCCAGCATGGATCTCCCAGCAGCATGAGCCTGCTCTGGGTCTCCTAACCTCCACATCCAGCATGGATCTCCCAGCAGCATGAGCAGCCTGCTCTGGGTCTCCTAACCTCCACATCCAGCATGGATCTCCCAGCAGCATCAGCCTGCTCTGGGTCTCCACATCCAGCATGGATCTCCCAGCAGCATGAGCCTGCTCTGGGTCTCCACATGCAGCATGGATCTCCCAGGCAGGAGCAGCCTGCTGTGGGTCTCCTAACCTCCACATCCAGCATGGATCTTCCAGCAGCATGAGCCTGCTCTGGGTCTCCACTTGCAGCATGGATCTCCAAGGCAGCAGCAGCAGCCTGTTCTGGGTCTCCACATCCAGCATGGATCTCCCAGGCAGCAGCGGCCTTCTATGGTTCTCCTAACCTCCACATCCAGCATGGATCTCCCAGCAGCAGCAGCCTGCTCTGGGTCTCCTAACCTCCACATCCAGCATGGATCTCCCAGCAGCATGAGCTTGCTCTGGGTCTCCACATCCAGCATGGATCTCCCAGGCAGGAGCAGCCTGCTCTGGGTCTCTTAACCTCCACATCCAGCATGGATCTCCCAGCAGCAGCATCCTGCTCTGGGTCTCCTAACCTCCACATCCAGCATGGATCTCCCAGCAGCATGAGCCTGCTCTGGGTCTCCACTTGCAGCATAGATCTCCCAGGCAGCAGCAGCAGCCTGCTCTGGGTCTCCTAACCTCCACATCCAGCATGGATCTCCCAGCAGCATGAGCCTTCTCTGGGTCTCCACATGCAGCATGGATCTCCCAGGCAGGAGCAGCCTGCTCTGGGTCTCCTAACCTCCACATCCAGCATGGATCTCCCAGCAGCATCAGCCTGCTCTGGGTCTCCACATCCAGCATGGATCTCCCAGCAGCATGAGCCTGCTCTGGGTCTCCACATGCAGCATGAGCCTGCTCTGGGTCTCCACATGCAGCATGGATCTCCAAGGCAGGAGTAGCCTGCTCTGGGTCTCCTAACCTCCACATCCAGCATGGATCTCCCAGCAGCATGAGCCTGCTCTGGGTCTCCACATGCAGCAAGAGCCTGCTCTGGGTCTCCACATGCAGCATGGATCTCCCAGGCAGGAGCAGCCTGCTGTGGGTCTCCTAACCTCCACATCCAGCATGGATCTTCCAGCAGCATGAGCCTGCTCTGAGTCTCCACTTGCAGCATGGATCTCCAAGGCAGGAGCAGCCTGCTCTGGGTCTCCTAACCTCCACATCCAGCATGGATCTCCCAGCAGCATGAGCCTGCTCTGGGTCTCCTAACCTCCACATCCAGCATGGATCTCCCAGCAGCATGAGCCTGCTCTGGGTCTCCACATGCAGCATGGATCTCCCAGACAGGAGCAGCCTGCTCTGGGTCTCCTAACCTCCACATCCAGCATGGATCTCCCAGCAGCATGAGCATTCTGCTCTGGGTCTCCTAATCTCCAAATCCAGCATGGATCTCCCAGCAGCATGAGCCTGCTCTGGGTCTCCACATGCAGCATGGATCTCCCAGACAGGAGCAGCCTGCTCTGGGTCTCCTAACCTCAACATCCAGCATGGATCTCCCAGCAGCATGAGCCTGCTCTGGGTCTCCTAACCTCCACATCCAGCATGGATCTCCCAGCAGCATGAGCAGCCTGCTCTGGGTCTCCTAACCTCCACATCCAGCATGGATCTCCCAGCAGCATGAGCCTGCTCTGGGTCTCCACATGCAGCATGGATCTCCCAGGCAGGAGCAGCCTGCTCTGGGTCTCCTAACCTCCACATCCAGCATGGATCTCCCAGCAGCATCAGCCTGCTCTGGGTCTCCACATCCAGCATGGATCTCCCAGCAGCATGAGCCTGCTCTGGGTCTCCACTTGCAGCATGGATCTCCAAGGCAGCAGCAGCAGCCTGTTCTGGGTCTCCACATCCAGCATGGATCTCCCAGGCAGCAGCGGCCTTCTATGGTTCTCCTAACCTCCACATCCAGCATGGATCTCCCAGCAGCAGCAGCCTGCTCTGGGTCTCCTAACCTCCACATCCAGCATGGATCTCCCAGCAGCATGAGCCTGCTCTGGGTCTCCACTTGCAGCATAGATCTCCCAGGCAGCAGCAGCAGCCTGCTCTGGGTCTCCTAACCTCCACATCCAGCATGGATCTCCCAGCAGCATGAGCCTTCTCTGGGTCTCCACATGCAGCATGGATCTCCCAGGCAGGAGCAGCCTGCTCTGGGTCTCCTAACCTCCACATCCAGCATGGATCTCCCAGCAGCATCAGCCTGCTCTGGGTCTCCACATCCAGCATGGATCTCCCAGCAGCATGAGCCTGCTCTGGGTCTCCACATGCAGCATGAGCCTGCTCTGGGTCTCCACATGCAGCATGGATCTCCCAGGCAGGAGCAGCCTGCTGTGGGTCTCCTAACCTCCACATCCAGCATGGATCTTCCAGCAGCATGAGCCTGCTCTGGGTCTCCACTTGCAGCATGGATCTCCAAGGCAGGAGTAGCCTGCTCTGGGTCTCCTAACCTCCACATCCAGCATGGATCTCCCAGCAGCATGAGCCTGCTCTGGGTCTCCACATGCAACATGAGCCTGCTCTGGGTCTCCACATGCAGCATGGATCTCCCAGGCAGGAGCAGCCTGCTGTGGGTCTCCTAACCTCCACATCCAGCATGGATCTTCCAGCAGCATGAGCCTGCTCTGGGTCTCCACTTGCAGCATGGATCTCCAAGGCAGGAGTAGCCTGCTCTGGGTCTCCTAACCTCCACATCCAGCATGGATCTCCCAGCAGCATGAGCTTGCTCTGGGTCTCCACATGCAGCATGGATCTCCCAGGCAGGAGCAGCCTGCTCTGGGTCTCCTAACCTCCACATCCAGCATGGATCTCCCAGCAGCATCAGCCTGCTCTGGGTCTCCACATCCAGCATGGATCTCCCAGCAGCATGAGCCTGCTCTGGGTCTCCACATGCAGCATGGATCTCCAAGGCAGGAGCAGCCTGCTGTGGGTCTCCTAACCTCCACATCCAGCATGGATCTTCCAGCAGCATGAGCCTGCTCTGGGTCTCCACTTGCAGCATGGATCTCCAAGGCAGCAGCAGCAGCCTGTTCTGGGTCTCCACATCCAGCATGGATCTCCCAGGCAGCAGCGGCCTTCTATGGTTCTCCTAACCTCCACATCCAGCATGGATCTCCCAGCAGCAGCAGCCTGCTCTGGGTCTCCTAACCTCCACATCCAGCATGGATCTCCCAGCAGCATGAGCCTTCTCTGGGTCTCCACATGCAGCATGGATCTCCCAGGCAGGAGCAGCCTGCTCTGGGTCTCCTAACCTCCACATCCAGCATGGATCTCCCAGCAGCATCAGCCTGCTCTGGGTCTCCACATCCAGCATGGATCTCCCAGCAGCATGAGCCTGCTCTGGGTCTCCACATGCAGCATGAGCCTGCTCTGGGTCTCCACATGCAGCATGGATCTCCCAGGCAGGAGCAGCCTGCTGTGGGTCTCCTAACCTCCACATCCAGCATGGATCTTCCAGCAGCATGAGCCTGCTCTGGGTCTCCACTTGCAGCATGGATCTCCAAGGCAGGAGTAGCCTGCTCTGGGTCTCCTAACCTCCACATCCAGCATGGATCTCCCAGCAGCATGAGCCTGCTCTGGGTCTCCACATGCAACATGAGCCTGCTCTGGGTCTCCACATGCAGCATGGATCTCCCAGGCAGGAGCAGCCTGCTGTGGGTCTCCTAACCTCCACATCCAGCATGGATCTTCCAGCAGCATGAGCCTGCTCTGGGTCTCCACTTGCAGCATGGATCTCCAAGGCAGGAGTAGCCTGCTCTGGGTCTCCTAACCTCCACATCCAGCATGGATCTCCCAGCAGCATGAGCCTGCTCTGGGTCTCCACTTGCAGCATGGATCTCCCAGGCAGCAGCAGCAGCCTGTTCTGGGTCTCCACATCCAGCATGGATCTCCCAGGCAGCAGCAGCCTTCTATGGTTCTCCTAACCTCCACATCCAGCATGGATCTACCAGCAGCAGCAGCCTGCTCTGGGTCTCCTAACCTGCACATCCAGCATGGATCTCCCAGCAGCATGAGCTTGCTCTGGGTCTCCACATGCAGCATGGATCTCCCAGGCAGGAGCAGCCTTCTCTGGGTCTCTTAACCTCCACATCCAGCATGGATCTCCCAGCAGCAGCATCCTGCTCTGGGTCTCCTAACCTCCACATCCAGCATGGATCTCCCAGCAGCATGAGCCTGCTCTGGGTCTCCACTTGTAGCATAGATCTCCCAGGCAGCAGCAGCAGCCTGCTCTGGGTCTCCTAACCTCCACATCCAGCATGGATCTCCCAGCAGCATGAGCCTGCTCTGGGTCTCCACATCCAGCATGGATCTCCCAGGCAGCAGCAGCAGCAGCAGCCTGCTCTGGGTCTCCACATCCAGCATGGATCTCCCAGGCAGCAGCAGCCTGCTCTGGTTCTCCTAACCTCCACATCCAGCATGGATCTCCCAGCAGCAAGAGCCTGCTCTGGGTCTCCACATGCAGCATGGATCTCCCAGGCAGCAGCAGCAGCCTTCTCTGGGTCTCCACATCCAGCATGGATCTCCCAGGCAGCAGCAGCCTGCTCTGGGTCTCCACATCCAGCATGGATCTCCCAGGCAGCAGCAGCCTGCTCTGGTTCTCCTAACCTCCACATCCAGCATGGATCTCCCAGCAGCAAGAGCCTGCTCTGGGTCTCCACATGCAGCATGGATCTCCCAGGCAGCAGCAGCAGCCTTCTCTGGGTCTCCACATCCAGCATGGATCTCCCAGGCAGCATGAGCCTGCTCTGGTTCTCCTAACCTCCACTTCCAGCATGGATCTCCCAGCAGCATGAGCCTGCTCTGGGTCTCCACATCCAGCATGGATCTCCCAGGCAGCAGCAGCAGCAGCAGCCTGCTCTGGTTCTCCTAACCTCCACATCCAGCATGGATCTCCCAGGCAGCAGCAGCCTGCTCTGGTTCTCCTAACCTCCACATCCAGCATGGATCTCCCAGCAGCAAGAGCCTGCTCTGGGTCTCCACATGCAGCATGGATCTCCCAGGCAGCAGCAACAGCCTTCTCTGGGTCTCCACATCCAGCATGGATCTCCCAGGCAGCAGCAGCCTGCTCTGGGTCTCCACATGTAGCATGGATCTCCCAGGCAGCATGAGCCTGCTCTGGGTCTCCACATCCAGCATGGATCTCCAAGCAGCAGCAGCAGCAGCCTGCTCTGGGTCTCCTAACCTCCACATCCAGCATGGATGTCCCAGGCAGCATGAGCCTGCTCTGGGTCTCCACATCCAGCTTGGATCTCCCAGCAGCATGAGCCTGCTCTGGGTCTCCACATGCAGCATGGATCTCCCAGACAGGAGCAGCCTGCTCTGGGTCTCCTAACCTCCACATCCACTATGGATCTCCCAGCAGCATGAGCCTGCTCTGGGTCTCCACATCCAGCATTGATCTCCCAGCAGCATGAGCCTGCTCTGGGTCTCCACATCCAGCATGGATCTCCCAGGCAGCAGCAGCAGCCTGCTCTGGGTCTCCACATCCAGCATGGATCTCCCAGGCAGCAGCAGCCTGCTTTGGGTCTCTTAACCTCCACATCCAGCATGGATCTCCCAGCAGCATGAGCCTGCTCTGGGTCTCCACATGCAGCATGGATCTCCCAGACAGGAGCAGCCTGCTCTGGGTCTCCTAACCTCCACATCCAGCATGGATCTCCCAGCAGCATGAGCAGCCTGCTCTGGGTCTCCTAACCTCCACATCCAGCATGGATCTCCCAGGCAGCAGCAGCAGCCTGCTCTGGGTCTCCTAACCTCCACATCCAGCATGGATCTCCCAGCAGCATGAGCCTGCTCTGGGTCTCCACATGTAGCATGGATCTCCCAGGCAGCAGCAGCAGCCTGCTCTGGGTCTCCACATCCAGCATGGATCTCCCAGGCAGCAGCAGCCTTCTATGGTTCTCCTAACCTCCACATCCAGCATGGATCTCCCAGCAGCATGAGCCTGCTCTGGGTCTCCTAACCTCCACATCCAGAATGGATCTCCCAGCAGCATGAGCCTGCTCTGGGTCTCCACATGCAGCATGGATCTCCCAGACAGGAGCAGCCTGTTCAGCCCTCTGGGATGAGCCTGACCAAAGATCCCAACCCTAGCTCAAGGATTTAGGCTTCATGGAGCCCCACCAGGCCCAAAGAGAAACCAGTAAAGATTCTACTTAACTTAGAGATATAAAACCGCACGGTTTCTAGGGTGTGAGTAGAGCAGGCCCTGGTAATTTGGGGTCCATATCTGCCCCAGGGGCCGAGAGAAAGCCGTGCTGTGCCGTCAAACCTAATAACCGGTCCAAAAACAACTAACAGATGGAAGGTCTTTGAGAGATAGGCTCTTCCAGGTTTGTAGCACCTTACCACAGGAAGCTGCATAGCAAATTTGGGCCAGATTAAACCAAACGTCTCAGAGTTATGAGGTGTCAAAGTTTCATTTTTGGTCATTTTTCCACCCCTTCCTGCCCCTGTCATGCCAAGACGAAACGCTCCAGCGACACCAAACTCACAGAATCCACTCACTGTCACCCCCTGAATGACATTTGTGAAAATCAGCCCTCTGGGATGAGCCTGACCAAAGATCCCAACCCTAGCTCAAGGATTTAGGGTTCATGGAGCCCCACCAGGCCCAAAGAGAAACCAGTAAAGATTCTACTTAACTTAGAGATATCAAACCACACGGTTTCTAGGGTGTGAGTAGAGCAGGCCCTGGTAATTTGGGGTCCCTATCTGCCCCAGGGGCCGAGAGAAAGCCGTGCTGTGCCGTCAAACCTAATAACCGGTCCAAAAACAACTAACAGATGGAAGGTCTTTGAGAGATAGGCTCTTCCAGGTTTGTAGCACCTTACCACAGGAAGCTGCATAGCAAATTTGGGCCAGATTAAACCAAACGTCTCAGAGTTATGAGGTGTCAAAGTTTCATTTTTGCTCATTTTTCCACCCCTTCCTGCCCCTGTCATGCCAAGACGAAACGCTCCAGCGACACCAAACTCACAGAATCCACTCACTGTCACCCCCTGAATGACATTTGTGAAAATCAGCCCTCTGGGATGAGCCTGACCAAAGATCCCAACCCTAGCTCAAGGATTTAGGCTTCATGGAGCCCCACCAGGCCCAAAGAGAAACCAGTAAAGATTCTACTTAACTTAGAGATATCAAACCGCACGGTTTCTAGGGTGTGAGTAGAGCAGGCCCTGGTAATTTGGGGTCCCTATCTGCCCCAGGGGCCGAGAGAAAGCCGTGCTGTGCCGTCAAACCTAATAACCGGTCCAAAAACAACTAACAGATGGAAGGTCTTTGAGAGATAGGCTCTTCCAGGTTTGTAGCACCTTACCACAGGAAGCTGCATAGCAAATTTGGGCCAGATTAAACCAAACGTCTCAGAGTTATGAGGTGTCAAAGTTTCATTTTTGCTCATTTTTCCACCCCTTCCTGCCCCTGTCATGCCAAGACGAAACGCTCCAGCGACACCAAACTCACAGAATCCACTCACTGTCACCCCCTGAATGACATTTGTGAAAATCAGCCCTCTGGGATGAGCCTGACCAAAGATCCCAACCCTAGCTCAAGGATTTAGGCTTCATGGAGCCCCACCAGGCCCAAAGAGAAACCAGTAAAGATTCTACTTAACTTGGAGCTATCAAACCGCACGGTTTCTAGGGTGTGAGTAGAGCAGGCCCTGGTAATTTGGGGTCCCTATCTGCCCCAGGGGCCGAGAGAAAGCCGTGCTGTGCCGTCAAACCTAATAACCGGTCCAAAAACAACTAACAGATGGAAGGTCTTTGAGAGATAGGCTCTTCCAGGTTTGTAGCACCTTACCACAGGAAGCTGCATAGCAAATTTGGGCCAGATTAAACCAAACGTCTCAGAGTTATGAGGTGTCAAAGTTTCATTTTTGCTCATTTTTCCACCCCTTCCTGCCCCTGTCATGCCAAGACGAAACGCTCCAGCGACACCAAACTCACAGAATCCACTCACTGTCACCCCCTGAATGACATTTGTGAAAATCAGCCCTCTGGGATGAGCCTGACCAAAGATCCCAACCCTAGCTCAAGGATTTAGGCTTCATGGAGCCCCACCAGGCCCAAAGAGAAACCAGTAAAGATTCTACTTAACTTGGAGCTATCAAACCGCACGGTTTCTAGGGTGTGAGTAGAGCAGGCCCTGGTAATTTGGGGTCCCTATCTGCCCCAGGGGCCGAGAGAAAGCCGTGCTGTGCCTGTGCCGTCAAACCTAATAACCGGTCCAAAAACAACTAACAGATGGAAGGTCTTTGAGAGATAGGCTCTTCCAGGTTTGTAGCACCTTACCACAGGAAGCTGCATAGCAAATTTGGGCCAGATTAAACCAAACGTCTCAGAGTTATGAGGTGTCAAAGTTTCATTTTTGCTCATTTTTCCACCCCTTCCTGCCCCTGTCATGCCAAGACGAAACGCTCCAGCGACACCAAACTCACAGAATCCACTCACTGTCACCCCCTGAATGACATTTGTGAAAATCAGCCCTCTGGGATGAGCCTGACCAAAGATCCCAACCCTAGCTCAAGGATTTAGGCTTCATGGAGCCCCACCAGGCCCAAAGAGAAACCAGTAAAGATTCTACTTAACTTAGAGATATCAAACCGCACGGTTTCTAGGGTGTGAGTAGAGCAGGCCCTGGTAATTTGGGGTCCCTATCTGCCCCAGGGGCCGAGAGAAAGCCGTGCTGTGCCGTCAAACCTAATAACCGGTCCAAAAACAACTAACAGATGGAAGGTCTTTGAGAGATAGGCTCTTCCAGGTTTGTAGCACCTTACCACAGGAAGCTGCATAGCAAATTTGGGCCAGATTAAACCAAACGTCTCAGAGTTATGAGGTGTCAAAGTTTCATTTTTGCTCATTTTTCCACCCCTTCCTGCCCCTGTCATGCCAAGACGAAACGCTCCAGCGACACCAAACTCACAGAATCCACTCACTGTCACCCCCTGAATGACATTTGTGAAAATCAGCCCTCTGGGATGAGCCTGACCAAAGATCCCAACCCTAGCTCAAGGATTTAGGCTTCATGGAGCCCCACCAGGCCCAAAGAGAAACCAGTAAAGATTCTACTTAACTTGGAGCTATCAAACCGCACGGTTTCTAGGGTGTGAGTAGAGCAGGCCCTGGTAATTTGGGGTCCCTATCTGCCCCAGGGGCCGAGAGAAAGCCGTGCTGTGCCTGTGCCGTCAAACCTAATAACCGGTCCAAAAACAACTAACAGATGGAAGGTCTTTGAGAGATAGGCTCTTCCAGGTTTGTAGCACCTTACCACAGGAAGCTGCATAGCAAATTTGGGCCAGATTAAACCAAACGTCTCAGAGTTATGAGGTGTCAAAGTTTCATTTTTGCTCATTTTTCCACCCCTTCCTGCCCCTGTCATGCCAAGACGAAACGCTCCAGCGACACCAAACTCACAGAATCCACTCACTGTCACCCCCTGAATGACATTTGTGAAAATCAGCCCTCTGGGATGAGCCTGACCAAAGATCCCAACCCTAGCTCAAGGATTTAGGCTTCATGGAGCCCCACCAGGCCCAAAGAGAAACCAGTAAAGATTCTACTTAACTTGGAGCTATCAAACCGCACGGTTTCTAGGGTGTGAGTAGAGCAGGCCCTGGTAATTTGGGGTCCCTATCTGCCCCAGGGGCCGAGAGAAAGCCGTGCTGTGCCTGTGCCGTCAAACCTAATAACCGGTCCAAAAACAACTAACAGATGGAAGGTCTTTGAGAGATAGGCTCTTCCAGGTTTGTAGCACCTTACCACAGGAAGCTGCATAGCAAATTTGGGCCAGATTAAACCAAACGTCTCAGAGTTATGAGGTGTCAAAGTTTCATTTTTGCTCATTTTTCCACCCCTTCCTGCCCCTGTCATGCCAAGACGAAACGCTCCAGCGACACCAAACTCACAGAATCCACTCACTGTCACCCCCTGAATGACATTTGTGAAAATCAGCCCTCTGGGATGAGCCTGACCAAAGATCCCAACCCTAGCTCAAGGATTTAGGCTTCATGGAGCCCCACCAGGCCCAAAGAGAAACCAGTAAAGATTCTACTTAACTTGGAGCTATCAAACCGCACGGTTTCTAGGGTGTGAGTAGAGCAGGCCCTGGTAATTTGGGGTCCCTATCTGCCCCAGGGGCCGAGAGAAAGCCGTGCTGTGCCTGTGCCGTCAAACCTAATAACCGGTCCAAAAACAACTAACAGATGGAAGGTCTTTGAGAGATAGGCTCTTCCAGGTTTGTAGCACCTTACCACAGGAAGCTGCATAGCAAATTTGGGCCAGATTAAACCAAACGTCTCAGAGTTATGAGGTGTCAAAGTTTCATTTTTGCTCATTTTTCCACCCCTTCCTGCCCCTGTCATGCCAAGACGAAACGCTCCAGCGACACCAAACTCACAGAATCCACTCACTGTCACCCCCTGAATGACATTTGTGAAAATCAGCCCTCTGGGATGAGCCTGACCAAAGATCCCAACCCTAGCTCAAGGATTTAGGCTTCATGGAGCCCCACCAGGCCCAAAGAGAAACCAGTAAAGATTCTACTTAACTTGGAGCTATCAAACCGCACGGTTTCTAGGGTGTGAGTAGAGCAGGCCCTGGTAATTTGGGGTCCCTATCTGCCCCAGGGGCCGAGAGAAAGCCGTGCTGTGCCTGTGCCGTCAAACCTAATAACCGGTCCAAAAACAACTAACAGATGGAAGGTCTTTGAGAGATAGGCTCTTCCAGGTTTGTAGCACCTTACCACAGGAAGCTGCATAGCAAATTTGGGCCAGATTAAACCAAACGTCTCAGAGTTATGAGGTGTCAAAGTTTCATTTTTGCTCATTTTTCCACCCCTTCCTGCCCCTGTCATGCCAAGACGAAACGCTCCAGCGACACCAAACTCACAGAATCCACTCACTGTCACCCCCTGAATGACATTTGTGAAAATCAGCCCTCTGGGATGAGCCTGACCAAAGATCCCAACCCTAGCTCAAGGATTTAGGCTTCATGGAGCCCCACCAGGCCCAAAGAGAAACCAGTAAAGATTCTACTTAACTTGGAGCTATCAAACCGCACGGTTTCTAGGGTGTGAGTAGAGCAGGCCCTGGTAATTTGGGGTCCCTATCTGCCCCAGGGGCCGAGAGAAAGCCGTGCTGTGCCTGTGCCGTCAAACCTAATAACCGGTCCAAAAACAACTAACAGATGGAAGGTCTTTGAGAGATAGGCTCTTCCAGGTTTGTAGCACCTTACCACAGGAAGCTGCATAGCAAATTTGGGCCAGATTAAACCAAACGTCTCAGAGTTATGAGGTGTCAAAGTTTCATTTTTGCTCATTTTTCCACCCCTTCCTGCCCCTGTCATGCCAAGACGAAACGCTCCAGCGACACCAAACTCACAGAATCCACTCACTGTCACCCCCTGAATGACATTTGTGAAAATCAGCCCTCTGGGATGAGCCTGACCAAAGATCCCAACCCTAGCTCAAGGATTTAGGCTTCATGGAGCCCCACCAGGCCCAAAGAGAAACCAGTAAAGATTCTACTTAACTTAGAGATATCAAACCGCACGGTTTCTAGGGTGTGAGTAGAGCAGGCCCTGGTAATTTGGGGTCCCTATCTGCCCCAGGGGCCGAGAGAAAGCCGTGCTGTGCCTGTGCCGTCAAACCTAATAACCGGTCCAAAAACAACTAACAGATGGAAGGTCTTTGAGAGATAGGCTCTTCCAGGTTTGTAGCACCTTACCACAGGAAGCTGCATAGCAAATTTGGGCCAGATTAAACCAAACGTCTCAGAGTTATGAGGTGTCAAAGTTTCATTTTTGCTCATTTTTCCACCCCTTCCTGCCCCTGTCATGCCAAGACGAAACGCTCCAGCGACACCAAACTCACAGAATCCACTCACTGTCACCCCCTGAATGACATTTGTGAAAATCAGCCCTCTGGGATGAGCCTGACCAAAGATCCCAACCCTAGCTCAAGGATTTAGGCTTCATGGAGCCCCACCAGGCCCAAAGAGAAACCAGTAAAGATTCTACTTAACTTGGAGCTATCAAACCGCACGGTTTCTAGGGTGTGAGTAGAGCAGGCCCTGGTAATTTGGGGTCCCTATCTGCCCCAGGGGCCGAGAGAAAGCCGTGCTGTGCCTGTGCCGTCAAACCTAATAACCGGTCCAAAAACAACTAACAGATGGAAGGTCTTTGAGAGATAGGCTCTTCCAGGTTTGTAGCACCTTACCACAGGAAGCTGCATAGCAAATTTGGGCCAGATTAAACCAAACGTCTCAGAGTTATGAGGTGTCAAAGTTTCATTTTTGCTCATTTTTCCACCCCTTCCTGCCCCTGTCATGCCAAGACGAAACGCTCCAGCGACACCAAACTCACAGAATCCACTCACTGTCACCCCCTGAATGACATTTGTGAAAATCAGCCCTCTGGGATGAGCCTGACCAAAGATCCCAACCCTAGCTCAAGGATTTAGGCTTCATGGAGCCCCACCAGGCCCAAAGAGAAACCAGTAAAGATTCTACTTAACTTAGGAGCTATCAAACCGCACGGTTTCTAGGGTGTGAGTAGAGCAGGCCCTGGTAATTTGGGGTCCCTATCTGCCCCAGGGGCCGAGAGAAAGCCGTGCTGTGCCTGTGCCGTCAAACCTAATAACCGGTCCAAAAACAACTAACAGATGGAAGGTCTTTGAGAGATAGGCTCTTCCAGGTTTGTAGCACCTTACCACAGGAAGCTGCATAGCAAATTTGGGCCAGATTAAACCAAACGTCTCAGAGTTATGAGGTGTCAAAGTTTCATTTTTGCTCATTTTTCCACCCCTTCCTGCCCCTGTCATGCCAAGACGAAACGCTCCAGCGACACCAAACTCACAGAATCCACTCACTGTCACCCCCTGAATGACATTTGTGAAAATCAGCCCTCTGGGATGAGCCTGACCAAAGATCCCAACCCTAGCTCAAGGATTTAGGCTTCATGGAGCCCCACCAGGCCCAAAGAGAAACCAGTAAAGATTCTACTTAACTTGGAGCTATCAAACCGCACGGTTTCTAGGGTGTGAGTAGAGCAGGCCCTGGTAATTTGGGGTCCCTATCTGCCCCAGGGGCCGAGAGAAAGCCGTGCTGTGCCTGTGCCGTCAAACCTAATAACCGGTCCAAAAACAACTAACAGATGGAAGGTCTTTGAGAGATAGGCTCTTCCAGGTTTGTAGCACCTTACCACAGGAAGCTGCATAGCAAATTTGGGCCAGATTAAACCAAACGTCTCAGAGTTATGAGGTGTCAAAGTTTCATTTTTGCTCATTTTTCCACCCCTTCCTGCCCCTGTCATGCCAAGACGAAACGCTCCAGCGACACCAAACTCACAGAATCCACTCACTGTCACCCCCTGAATGACATTTGTGAAAATCAGCCCTCTGGGATGAGCCTGACCAAAGATCCCAACCCTAGCTCAAGGATTTAGGCTTCATGGAGCCCCACCAGGCCCAAAGAGAAACCAGTAAAGATTCTACTTAACTTGGAGCTATCAAACCGCACGGTTTCTAGGGTGTGAGTAGAGCAGGCCCTGGTAATTTGGGGTCCCTATCTGCCCCAGGGGCCGAGAGAAAGCCGTGCTGTGCCGTCAAACCTAATAACCGGTCCAAAAACAACTAACAGATGGAAGGTCTTTGAGAGATAGGCTCTTCCAGGTTTGTAGCACCTTACCACAGGAAGCTGCATAGCAAATTTGGGCCAGATTAAACCAAACGTCTCAGAGTTATGAGGTGTCAAAGTTTCATTTTTGCTCATTTTTCCACCCCTTCCTGCCCCTGTCATGCCAAGACGAAACGCTCCAGCGACACCAAACTCACAGAATCCACTCACTGTCACCCCCTGAATGACATTTGTGAAAATCAGCCCTCTGGGATGAGCCTGACCAAAGATCCCAACCCTAGCTCAAGGATTTAGGCTTCATGGAGCCCCACCAGGCCCAAAGAGAAACCAGTAAAGATTCTACTTAACTTAGAGATATCAAACCGCACGGTTTCTAGGGTGTGAGTAGAGCAGGCCCTGGTAATTTGGGGTCCCTATCTGCCCCAGGGGCCGAGAGAAAGCCGTGCTGTGCCGTCAAACCTAATAACCGGTCCAAAAACAACTAACAGATGGAAGGTCTTTGAGAGATAGGCTCTTCCAGGTTTGTAGCACCTTACCACAGGAAGCTGCATAGCAAATTTGGGCCAGATTAAACCAAACGTCTCAGAGTTATGAGGTGTCAAAGTTTCATTTTTGCTCATTTTTCCACCCCTTCCTGCCCCTGTCATGCCAAGACGAAACGCTCCAGCGACACCAAACTCACAGAATCCACTCACTGTCACCCCCTGAATGACATTTGTGAAAATCAGCCCTCTGGGATGAGCCTGACCAAAGATCCCAACCCTAGCTCAAGGATTTAGGCTTCATGGAGCCCCACCAGGCCCAAAGAGAAACCAGTAAAGATTCTACTTAACTTGGAGCTATCAAACCGCACGGTTTCTAGGGTGTGAGTAGAGCAGGCCCTGGTAATTTGGGGTCCCTATCTGCCCCAGGGGCCGAGAGAAAGCCGTGCTGTGCCGTCAAACCTAATAACCGGTCCAAAAACAACTAACAGATGGAAGGTCTTTGAGAGATAGGCTCTTCCAGGTTTGTAGCACCTTACCACAGGAAGCTGCATAGCAAATTTGGGCCAGATTAAACCAAACGTCTCAGAGTTATGAGGTGTCAAAGTTTCATTTTTGCTCATTTTTCCACCCCTTCCTGCCCCTGTCATGCCAAGACGAAACGCTCCAGCGACACCAAACTCACAGAATCCACTCACTGTCACCCCCTGAATGACATTTGTGAAAATCAGCCCTCTGGGATGAGCCTGACCAAAGATCCCAACCCTAGCTCAAGGATTTAGGCTTCATGGAGCCCCACCAGGCCCAAAGAGAAACCAGTAAAGATTCTACTTAACTTAGAGATATCAAACCGCACGGTTTCTAGGGTGTGAGTAGAGCAGGCCCTGGTAATTTGGGGTCCCTATCTGCCCCAGGGGCCGAGAGAAAGCCGTGCTGTGCCTGTGCCGTCAAACCTAATAACCGGTCCAAAAACAACTAACAGATGGAAGGTCTTTGAGAGATAGGCTCTTCCAGGTTTGTAGCACCTTACCACAGGAAGCTGCATAGCAAATTTGGGCCAGATTAAACCAAACGTCTCAGAGTTATGAGGTGTCAAAGTTTCATTTTTGCTCATTTTTCCACCCCTTCCTGCCCCTGTCATGCCAAGACGAAACGCTCCAGCGACACCAAACTCACAGAATCCACTCACTGTCACCCCCTGAATGACATTTGTGAAAATCAGCCCTCTGGGATGAGCCTGACCAAAGATCCCAACCCTAGCTCAAGGATTTAGGCTTCATGGAGCCCCACCAGGCCCAAAGAGAAACCAGTAAAGATTCTACTTAACTTGGAGCTATCAAACCGCACGGTTTCTAGGGTGTGAGTAGAGCAGGCCCTGGTAATTTGGGGTCCCTATCTGCCCCAGGGGCCGAGAGAAAGCCGTGCTGTGCCTGTGCCGTCAAACCTAATAACCGGTCCAAAAACAACTAACAGATGGAAGGTCTTTGAGAGATAGGCTCTTCCAGGTTTGTAGCACCTTACCACAGGAAGCTGCATAGCAAATTTGGGCCAGATTAAACCAAACGTCTCAGAGTTATGAGGTGTCAAAGTTTCATTTTTGCTCATTTTTCCACCCCTTCCTGCCCCTGTCATGCCAAGACGAAACGCTCCAGCGACACCAAACTCACAGAATCCACTCACTGTCACCCCCTGAATGACATTTGTGAAAATCAGCCCTCTGGGATGAGCCTGACCAAAGATCCCAACCCTAGCTCAAGGATTTAGGCTTCATGGAGCCCCACCAGGCCCAAAGAGAAACCAGTAAAGATTCTACTTAACTTGGAGCTATCAAACCGCACGGTTTCTAGGGTGTGAGTAGAGCAGGCCCTGGTAATTTGGGGTCCCTATCTGCCCCAGGGGCCGAGAGAAAGCCGTGCTGTGCCTGTGCCGTCAAACCTAATAACCGGTCCAAAAACAACTAACAGATGGAAGGTCTTTGAGAGATAGGCTCTTCCAGGTTTGTAGCACCTTACCACAGGAAGCTGCATAGCAAATTTGGGCCAGATTAAACCAAACGTCTCAGAGTTATGAGGTGTCAAAGTTTCATTTTTGCTCATTTTTCCACCCCTTCCTGCCCCTGTCATGCCAAGACGAAACTGCTCCAGCGACACCAAACTCACAGAATCCACTCACTGTCACCCCCTGAATGACATTTGTGAAAATCAGCCCTCTGGGATGAGCCTGACCAAAGATCCCAACCCTAGCTCAAGGATTTAGGCTTCATGGAGCCCCACCAGGCCCAAAGAGAAACCAGTAAAGATTCTACTTAACTTGGAGCTATCAAACCGCACGGTTTCTAGGGTGTGAGTAGAGCAGGCCCTGGTAATTTGGGGGTCCCTATCTGCCCCAGGGGCCGAGAGAAGAAAGCCGTGCTGTGCCTGTGCCGTCAAACCTAATAACCGGTCCAAAAACACTAACAGATGGAAGGTCTTTGAGAGATAGGCTCTTCCAGGTTTGTAGCACCTTACCACAGGAAGCTGCATAGCAAATTTGGGCCAGATTAAACCAAACGTCTCAGAGTTATGAGGTGTCAAAGTTCATTTTTGCTCATTTTTTCCACCCCTTCCTGCCCCTGTCATGCCAAGACGAACGCTCCAGCGACACCAAACTCACAGAATCCACTCACTGTCACCCCCTGAATGACATTTGTGAAAATCAGCCCTCTGGGATGAGCCTGACCAAAGATCCCAACCCTAGCTCAAGGATTTAGGCTTCATGGAGCCCCACCAGGCCCAAAGAGAAACCAGTAAAGATTCTACTTAACTTGGAGCTATCAAACCGCACGGTTTTCTAGGGTGTGAGTAGCAGGCCCTGGTAATTTGGGGGTCCCTATCTGCCCAGGGGCCGAGAGAGTGAGGAAAGCTGTGCTGTGCCGTCAACCTAAAATAACCGACGTCCAAAAAAAACTAACAGAGGAAGGTCTTTGGAGGATAGGCTCTTCCAGGTTGTAGCACCTTACCAAGGAAGCGGCATAGAAATTTGGGCAGAATTAAACCAAACGTTCAGAGTTATGAGGTGTCAAAGTTCATTTGGCTCAAGCTTCCACCCTTCCTGCCCCTGTCATGCCAAGACAAATGCTCCAGCGACCCCAAAACTCACAGAATCCACTCCTGTCACCCCTGATGACATTGTTGAAAATCAGCCCTCTGGGATGAGCCTGAACAAAGATCCAACCCTGCTCAGGAGTTAGGGCATGGAGCCCACCTGCCCAAAGAGAAAACAGTAAAGATTCTACTTAACTTGGAGCTATTCAAAACGCAGGTTCTAGGGTGTGAGCAGCGCAGAGCCTGGTAATTTGGGGTCCCTATCTGCCCCAGGGGCGAGAGAGAAAGC